>NW_026622650.1:0-137140 GCF_015846415.1 Triplophysa dalaica
ACCTGCGACGAACCTTCTTAGCCCTGTGTCGATCCTCTTCGCCTCTCGGCCCTGTGACGAACCTCTTCGGCCCTGTGACGAACCTCTTCGGCCCTGTGACGAACCTCTTCGGCCCTGTGACGAACCTCTTCGGCCCTGTGACGAACCTCTTGGCCCTGTGACGAACCGCTTAGGACCTGTGACGAACCTCCTTAGACCTGTGACGAACCTTCTTAGCCCTGTGACGAACCTTCTTAGCCCTGTGATGATCCTCTTCAGCCCTGTGACGAACCTTCTTAGCCCTTGATGAACCTCTTCAGCCCTGTGTCGATCCTCTTCGGCCCTGTGTCGAACCTCTTCGGCCCTGTGTCGATCCTCTTCGGCCCTGTGATGAACCTCTTCAGGTCTGTGACGATCCTCTTCCGCCCTGTGTCGATCCTCTTCGGCCCTGTAACGAACCTTTTCGGTCCTGTGACGAACCTCTTCAGGTCTGTGTCGATCCTCTTCGGCCCTGTGTCGATCCTCTTCGGCCCTGTAATGAACCTTTTCAGGTCTGTGACGATCCTCTTCCGCCCTGTGTCGATCCTCTTCGGCCCTGTAACGAGCCTTTTTGGCCCTGTGTCGATCCTCTTTGGCCCTGTGTCGATCCTCTTTGGCCCTGTGTCGATCCTCTTTGGCCCTGTGTCGATCCTCTTTGGCCCTGTGTCGATCCTCTTTGGCCCTGTGTCGATCCTCTTCGGCCCTTTGTCGATCCTCTTCGGCCCTGTGTCGATCCTCTTCGGGCCTCTGATGAACCTCTTCGGCCCTGTGTCGATCCTCTTCGGCCCTGTGTCGATCCTCTTCGGCCCTGTGTCGATCCTCTTCGGCCCTGTGTCGATCCTCTTCGGCCCTGTGTCGATCCTCTTCGGCCCTGTGTCGATCCTCTTCGGCCCTGTTTCGATCCTCTTCGGCCCTGTGTCGATCCTCTTCGGCCCTGTGATGAACCTCTTCGGCCCTGTGATGAACCTCTTCGGCCCTGTGTCGATCCTCTTTGGCCCTGTTTCGATCCTCTTCGGCCCTGTGTCGATCCTCTTCGGCCCTGTGATGAACCTCTTCGGCCCTGTGTCGATCCTCTTCGGCCCTCTGATGAACCTCTTCGGCCCTGTGTCGATCCTCTTCGGCCCTGTGTCGATCCTCTTCGGCCCTGTGTCGATCCTCTTCGGCCCCTGTGTCGATCCTCTTCGGCCCTGTGTCGATCCTCTTCGGCCCTGTGTCGATCCTCTTCGGCCCGGTGTCGATCCTCTTCGGCCCGGTGTCGATCCTCTTCCGCCCTGTGACGAACCCGTTCAGCCCTGTTGATAGCTGAAGGTGACAAACTGAAAATCTATGGCTTTACTGAGATCCTGTAAAATATTTGATTAAATGACTCTCCCTCAAACATTTTCGTATTATTTTGCTTCTGCAAATAGTGTGTTGTATACCTTACACAAAGTTACCATGTTTTTATTTCAGTACAATGTAGTTTTGGGTTAACTATTTTAGTTTTATTTGTAGTAAAAACATGGTTATTTTTTGCGATGTTGCAAAGAAAAGCATAAATGAAATGACAGGATGCCAGAGGTGTTGATTTAAGCAAATATGGCGTTACAGTCTGCATAAGAATTGTCTGTGGTTCAGCTTCTTTGACACATGCATATTTTACATCTCAGTATTATTAAAAGATTATTATTAATATCAATTCTTAACGAAAATTAATTATGGATAGATTATACTAAACTTGAATCTTTTTAATTAATTGCCATTTGGAAGACACTTTCATGCTGAATAGTGATTAAAAAAGCATTTATTACTGGGACATTTTTACCCTTGAGCATCCAGGAGTTAAGTGTCTTTTTCAAGAGCCCAATAATGAGTCTTCTCCTCAATGTTCTTTACAACACACCATAGTGTCATGCATTACTGCTTGGCTGACAGTTGACAAACATTTACCTTCCCTGATCAATCTACAGACTTTGGGGTCAATAATCTTGCATCTGTATGTCAGTGGGATCAATATTACATGACTGGATGTCTTGACTTCATACTGGATGCTGTTTGTAATTCTGTGCTAACAGAAAAAGATGTGGAGCTCAGTGTTAGTTGAGTCTGAAGCCCTGAAACGTGTGACTTCATCTTCATTCTCTGGTGTGAGCGCTCACTGAACTGTCAGAGCCCACAGGAGTGACACCACGTGGCGGTGTCAGCGACAACAAATAGTAATAGGAACCAAGACTTCAGGAAGTCAGAGTCTCTCCAGGTGAAGGGATTCTTACTGTACCAGATGATTTTGTACCTGACATGATGTCTCACAAATAAGACAATTGTTAATATACATGAAGAGTATTGAGTTGTAAAACGAATGTAGATCATAGAGGTAAAATAATCAGTATTCGGATAAATGTGATGAGAAATGTTTGAGTTGATCTTGAGATCTTCAATAATGTTGAGTTTGGATTTCAGATGAGACAAATCTGAGCTCAGTTTAAACATTGTGGATATCTCTTCTCAAACTCTGACACACACATTTGTGACATTTGCCTTTTTATTAGGAAAAATATTAGATGCAGAAGAACACAATAAGGATAAAATCGAGATCTTTAAACTTTTCTGTCGTTTTTCTTTTAAAGGGGTTTGTATATGGCTAAAAACTACTTTATTTACATTTACATTTATGCATTTGGCAGACGCTTTTATCCAAAGCGACTTACATTGCATTGACCTATACATTTATACTTAGGTAAATTCAATCCCCTGGGATCAAGCCCACAAACTTGCGTTGTTAACATTGTCAAGCCATTAACATCCAGACAGAAAGATGCAGACGATGATGCGGAGGATTGTGGGTGGTGAACGCACAACTAACCCTATTCATGTGTATGATTTTTCGTAACTGTAAGTTTATTTACAGTCTGAAACAGTATGAGCTGTGAAGGTGTGTGTTTGGAGGAAGAATCCCTCAATTACATCCCTCACTGGAACGGTATTTCAGGATCGCTGTGGTTAATGGCCATCCCACAGCTGCAAACATCTGTCCTGTCAGTCAATGCTTCACACAGTCTGATTGGCTGTGATGTAGATCAGTACAACCGTCTCAGCCAATCAGAGGTGAAGGAACAGCGGGGAAAGATTTTTATAATGGCATTATTCTCGGTTATACACCAGTTCATGTCAACTTTAGGAAAACAAATATTGCTGTGAGTTTATATTTTCTCTTCTTATAGTATGTGATAAAACATAAGTCTGAGTTATTATAGTGTTCTAATTTAAATGATCTTTTGATATTTTTAGACGTTAATATTTGTTGAATTATTTGCTGTTTTGTGCTTTTGTCATTTTATTTTAATAATGCTGTGTAAATTCAATTATTGTAATATTTGTTATAGTTTTAGACTAGTTTTTGATCATTTTCAGTGAATCATTTTAGTGCCTCAGCTTAAATTTATTTCAGTTTATTGCTAAGGCAACATTTGTCATTTTTTGTCATCTTGTCAAGTTTTTTTTCAAATAATATTCAAGCTGGATTTGTATTTGATTGCAATTGACAGAACAGTTAACATTTTATTACAGTAGTTGTGAATTTTTTACAGTTTTTAAGTTTGCAGTTTTATAAGTTAATAGTTTTCAGTTGCTGGAGTTGCTAGTTTCAGTTTTAGAGTTTTGGTTATCAGTCTGTTAAACTGATTTTTAATTTTCATAAAATCTTTCCACAATTGATATTTTATACTAAAATGAAATAGTTTTCCACTTTTTCTGAAGACTTTAAATGGTCTTACTGACAATGCAGTGAAATGTTATTTTAATATTACATGTGTATATTGTGTAATATTGTGTTTTTCATGTAACTGTAAAGTCATGGAGTGTGTGTGTGTTGTGTTTAAAGTGGAACATATGTCTGAGACTACCAGTGAAAATGATTAATGTAATAATGTAATACAATGATCAAAATACGGGTTTAGTGCTACATTTGGTACAAAAAATGATGTAGTCTCAGATTTTGGACTCCTACTGTCTTATGTGCAACTCTATCTTGGGTTTCTTTAAACTTTAAAGTTTTCTTTAAAGTTACTTCTTTAAAAAACACACACACACACACACATACCCTAATAGTCCCTAGACCGCTTTTGCCTTCCCATCAAAGAGGTTTCATTACCCTTGCAATACTGCTCATTCTGCGATACGAGCTACTAAAGAGTGTTCCTGCCCTCCTGAAGTGCACTGATCTGTGTGTCTCCTCTCCAGGCGAGGACTCCACGCAACGCTGCCGGGCAGCAGCAGCAGCAGCAGCAGCAGCATTCGCTGGGCGAGCAGGAAGGAGGGCGTCTCTGCTATGCGTCTGCTGAGAGTCTGGAGAGCATGGCCGACGCTGAGCTCCCTCTGGGCTTCAGTCGCTCAAACATTCTCAGACAAAGCCTGCCGCTGGCCCGATCACCCAGCCAGGCCAAACTAAGAGCTCCAGGTACAACTTTTTTCAAGTCATTGTGTTTGTCAATGTTTCTCTCACCAAACAGATGTAGTGTGAGAACAGATTGTTAATGCTTCTGTTGAAGGGGCGTTAAGATGTTAATGACATCATGATGGTGCTTCAACATTTTTGCTTTACTGTCTTGAGGTCACGTGGTTGATGATTTACGTTTAATCATTTAGCAGACGCTTTTATCCAAAGAGTTCAGGGAGCAGTAAGCAATATATCATACAGGAGCAATAATACTAGTTTCAACAAAAGCTAGAGAAAGATTTTTATTTGTCTGTCAAGTATGATGTGATGTATTTCTGTGTAGTATATTAGAGTTCAGGGCAATTCCAGCGCTATGGACGTGACAGAGAATTAATTAGTTACTATTATATCAAACTATCTCTTTATATTTTACTGAACCCTTGTTGATAGAGTCTAAACATCAAAAAATGTCCGTCTATGAAAAAATCTATTTTTTAAAAAGAGAAATAAACATGCGTTATGGATGTGACAAAAATGGATGCACATTTGAAGAGAGATGTCACATGGGTATTTGAGCCAACAAATGTTCAAATCTGTGCTGTTACTATAGAAAAAAACTCTTTTTTTTTTTTTTAAATTTTTTTAGTGGTAACGTTGACATTTTCACGGAATTGCCCATCACTCAAAAATGAAACACAATAGAAGATATTTTGAGGATTTTTATTGCTTAACAATAAGTCCATTGGCTTCCCTTATATGGCCATTTCTCAAAATATCTTCTTTTGTGTTTCACAGAATAAAGAGTCGTTTGCAGATTGCGCCCTTGGGTGAATGAATGATGACAAATCTTAATAACTTTTTGGTGAACTGTCCCTATAAGATTGCATGAAGAGGCACCAATTTCCTACAAACATACAATAAAAATGGTTTAAAATGTGTGTGTATATACTTACTTATACTCATACTTACATTATTTCTGCCCCCCCCTCTCTCTCTTTCTCTCACTCTCTCTCTCTTTCTCTCTCTCTCTCTCTCTCTCTCTCTCTCTCTCTCTCTTTCTCTCTCTTTCTCTCACTCTCTCTCTCTCTCTCTCTCTCTCACACGCTCTCTCTCTCTCTCTCTCTCTCTCTCACTCTCTCTCTCTCTCTCTCTCTCTCTCTCTCTCTCTCAGCGGTGTTATTCCTTCAGTTTGGGGATGAAACGCGGCGCGTGCACATCACTCATGAGTTGACTAGTATGGAGACGCTGCACGCGCTCATCGTGCACATGTTCCCTCAGAAGCTGACGATGGGCGCGCTGCGCTCCCCCGCCACGGCTCTGCTCATGAAGGACGAGGCTCGCAACATCTTTTACGAACTGGAGGACCCTCGTGACATCCACGACCGATGCCTCATCAAGATTTACTACAGAGACGCGCATTATACCCCACAACACACGCAGCACCCCGTACACCACGGCCACATCGCCAACGGAGACCTGCGCGTGAGTAAATCCTGACAGAGATACGGTACAAATCTGACAGGTTCAGGATCCTCAGGTGCTATAAAAAAGAAAAAATATGATATCTTTCAGTTTATAACCTTATCCTTCCATACTTCCATACAAAATGTAAATATATTTGTCTATTTCTACAAACTTAGTTTTTTACATGAAAGCTTACTTTTAAAGGGACAGTATTGCTTAAAATATCTTCTTTTGTGTTCCACATAAGAAAGAATCATGTACAGGTTTTAAATGACATGAGAGTTATTTTGGGGTGAACTTTACGCATTGTTAAACTTCTTTTTACTGCACAAGGTAGGCTAAAGCGACCTTTTCACATTCTTAAAACATACATCTTGTCACATGTCACGTGCTCTTCACTAATCCCGTCTGTCTCTCTTTTCTTTCCTCCAGAGAGAGCTTGTGTACACCTCGAGGGAATCGTCTCCCACGCGCCGTTTAAACCCGATGCCGTCTTCCGCTTCACCCTCTGGCTCTCCTTCACGCTCGCAATCTCGTCTTTCTTACTCGGGCGGGCGTCCTTCCTCTTACGCGGGTCCCCATCCGTCACCCCAGATGCACCCTTATCAGCACCAACACCACGGCCACCCCCCTCAGCAGACTGGCCACCCCCACCCTGCATTTTGCCCCTCCCCCAGCGCTATCCTGGAGCGCCGTGACGTGAAACCGGATGAGGAAATCACGTCGTCGTCGAAGAGCATGGTGCTCCTTAAAAACGAAGCAATATATGCAGACCCGTACGCGCTCGTGCAGGACCCTCGGCTCAGTGTGGCCTCGTCGCAGGCCCTGGCATACCGCCGCGGCTCTGTCCGCTCCATCGCCGGCTACCCTGCTGCTGCGTTACAGTGTGAGCTTGAGGGCGCCCTCTACAGACCCGGAGGACACATATATGCAGATCCGTACGCCACTATGGGTTTCCGCACCCTGCCCCCAGCCTCACCACAAAAACTGTCTGATGGCAGGGATCCGTACGGAAGCCACCCGGGTCGAGCATCCCCTGGCAGACACGGGTTCCGTAAAGATGGAACTGTATACATAGAGAGCCCTAAAAATCGTCCGGGAGGGCCGCCTATGGATCAGATATGTATGATTGGGGGCCCTGGAACCGACGGAGGGCCAGTGCCAGTTTACAGCCCAGCATTACCTGGCAATGAAGAAACCAGGTGACAGGATTTTCACTGATAAACCTGTTTGCTTATATAGAAAAAATATAGTGCTTATCTAGTGTGTATGTGTGTGTAATGGTGGTTTCCTCCCCTAGAGAGCGTATGGAGGCCATGGAGAAGCAGATAGCCAGTCTGACTGGTCTGGTTCAGAGTGTTTTAACCCGTGGACCGGACAGCCCGTAAGAAATGTTGTTTTTATTTCAGTACCACAATCAGCAGTCTGACATTTAAATGTAAGGGTTTGACACAAATTAAAGTCCCCGTGAACCGGAAGTTGCGATCATTTTTTCTTCCATAATTTGACGTACTTCCAAGTGAAATGGAATTTCAAATGAGAAAATAGTGGGCGTGGCTTTCGTCTTTCTCTGCGATTGGATGCATAAAATGCATTTTAAATGAAACCGGCAGCAGACTAACAGTTGAAGGGGATGAGTTAACGGATGCTCCGCCCAAGCCGTCTAACAAAGGTCGTTTAAGATGGATAGTCATTACAGGACGGAAGTGCATTTTCAGATTTAAATGAAGATTGTGAGGGCACATGAATTCTAAAAAATATAATGACCCACATTGATAAGCGATTTACAATAAACGCTGCAATATTTCATGAAAAAAATGCATTGTCATTTTTAATTTCACTGGGACTTTAACACACACATGTTGAAATTTGGCCACCATTGAATCTCTTAAGATTGAATGTGTAATGCAGTTGTATCACACTTAACCTTAAATTCCAAAGTATAGTCTCATTAATCTAAAATACAGTATATAGTGAAGACATACAAGATCTAAGTTTTTCATAGAGACGTGTTTTTTGTTGGTCTTGCAGTGATAAGACAGAAACAGCGAGTGACTGCTCTGCTCCTGAAAGTGAGTATCACACCGTGTCTGTGTTCACACTTTCAAATTAATAACTTGAATTAGGCTACGTTTGATATTTTATGACTTGCTCTGCAAATTGTCACCTTGAAAACAGTCAACCGTCATATCTGTGGCTGCTGTACTTGATGTATTGTAGAAACCTGCTCACTAACAAACAGACTCAAGAAAAGTGTGAGCATTAAGTCATTTCAGTGAGTTAATAATTTCCTAAAGTCTTCCTAGAGCACAGGTGCGATATTTACTTGTTAAGTGTGTTGGTGAAAGCTATAATGATTTCAGGCTAGTATAAGAAAAAGAGAAGCGTATAATAAACACATATAATATAATAATAACACAATAAAAACACGATAAAATAATAAAAAACATGATTTTTGAAAAATATTGAAACATTGTTTACTCATTTTGGAAACAAACTCTTCAAATATCGCTGCTGTCCTGCTGAGACCTTGTATCTCCATATTTTGTGATATTTATGTTTGCCATGAATCATTATTATTAGCCATTCTCTGTCACTGGGTTTTTTTAAATATTTAACCAATATAATGTATTAAAAAGTGCTTGTCAACTTTGATAACATAGTATGTAATTATTAAAAAGTAGAGTTTTTTTCCTGAATAACATCGACTTTGGACATAAAAGCTTTCATAGTCGATATGTACATGGATCTGGAGTAAAACATGAAAAGAATGTATTTAAAACACATGTTATTTTTTACTAGTGTGGTGGCTAAATTGAGTTTTGCACAAAATGATGATAATCAGGGATCATAATATAAGAATGAGTGGATTTAGCTTCTTTTGCATTAGCCCGAGTTTTCCATGATTTGGTTGATCAGAAGTGTAAATAGTACACTGAGAGAAACCGTTATCACAATACATATGTTTTAAGATTTGGCATGAAACTTATCCTACACCGTTTGTGCAGACACCAATGACAGCAACCACAAAGCATCGTCCTTTCAACCTGATATACTGTTAGTAGATCCTAATAATACACTGCTAAGCAATCCACTCCAGCATCACGTTGGCGGGTTTTACTAAGATCTAGTTGTAAACTATGTGGTTTTTAATGAAAACAAAACAAAGAGTTACAATGTTGCAGTTCACGTTGATTCATGAAAGCAACGATCAGGTTCTTCAGACCTGATCGTTGTCTAATAATGACAGAATGAAAAGATTTGTGTATGTGTGTTTGTGCACTATAGTGTGTATTGTTTGGGACGGATAACTGGTGACCTTTATATTTCAGCTGGCAGGTTTAGAAAGAAAAAAGGTATATTACTGTATGTGTGGTTGTCTGTCACCCTCGGTTCTAATGTGTTGCACTGCGATTCTTTCTCAGGAGTGTATAAAACGTTTTCATGCTAATATTCAGGGATCTCAGATCCTGGAGTTGAAAACCCTCTGTTTATGTATATACAGTGTTTATAAAAAGTATTCCCCCCCTTGGACTTTTGTTGTTTATTTATTTAAAATTCAAAATTCTGTATTGACAAGTGGTCAAAATTTCCATTTCGATAGGAAACGGTTCAACTGTTGAAAAAGTCCAATGAGGTGAGATTATGCTTTATGGTCGCTGTATATATGTCTGTCCTATGGATTATCCCGGAATGTATTTGTTGTAGTCATGAAAATTCCCACTAACACTCTTAAATGTCTATTTACTGGAATGTCCTGTCTGCTATTTTTCAGTCTTTCAAAGGATCTTAACAGAGAGCAAGACGTTTGTGTTTCTTAATCTACTGTATATACGTTCTGAATGTCAATGCAAATGTAAAGGTCTGAATTTGAATGTTTGTTGCATGAATATACCACCGTGCAATACACGGACTGTCTACTCGGTTGTGTTGCAATTTGTCTTTTGATGTGCCTGTACTACCGATCAACTCAAAGGGAGTTGTTTTTGTTGGGTACAGACACATAAGCAGAATAAAATAGCTAATAGACTCATGGGTAATCGCACACTGTCAAAGGTCAACGTTTAAATAATGTTGCATGACACTAATATATGACTTTCACTCCCGGACTGGTAGTCTCGTCCCCGTCTGCGCCCCTGGCCCTGATGCCACCCCCGCCCACTGGAGAGTCTCTACCAATAGCGATGTCCCGTTCCCAAATGCAGCTGCATCTCAGCGACCTGCAGCAACACACCAGCTGAACTGCGCAAAAAACTGTCAGAACTGCGACAACTGCAGGCGAGTGTTTATTTGTGTGTGTCCGTGGCTCTAAATCTTTAGGGATGCTTAGTTCAATCATGCAAAAAATATATTTACATGATATATGTTTAATCATATAGCAGATGCTTTTATCTAAAGCGACTTACAAAACGGAGAAAGTCAATATTTACTGTTTCACAATATGAATAGGAGAAGTTGACATTATCACACTATTGTAAATATCTATAAAAATAAAATGTTTTAAAGGGGCAGTACCCCAAAAATATTTTTTTCTCATAAATTGTCATTCTTGTGATTTTCACATACTGTAAATGTATTATATGGTTTCAAAAGACTTGAAGTATAGTGTATGATTGACTCATTTCAGGGTACATTATGGGGCTTTACTTTTATTTTTGCAGCCTAATTGCCCCAGTCTCCATTCACTTTCATTGTATGGAAAAAGACGCAGCATAATAGCTCTTTTAATTGTTCCTTTAATGCTTGCAGTTTCAAACAACACCAACATTGTATTTTGAGGCTGGTCTATATATTTCTAATGAGTTTATATAACATTTTGAGTTTACCCTACAGATGCAGAATCAAGATTCTGTTCAGGCATTACTAAGACAGACAGAGTCTGATTTGGGAATGTGTCTGATCGAGGCGTCTCGGACGCAGGAAGATCCGTTACAGCGCCAGCGCCTTCTTGTGGAGGAGGAGAGGCTTCGCTATCTTAATGAAGAAGAACTTATTATACAACAACTACAGTGAGTCAAAACACAATCACAAAATACCACGTGATACAGTGTCCACCGATGTCTGCAGTTTGTGTTTTATGTTTTACAGCGATCTTGAGCGCTCTGTGGAAGAGATGAAGGCAGGGGCGGGGCTAAACCATCATCTGGTGACGGAACAGGAAATAGAACAGAAGAGTTTGGAACTCAGAAGACTCGGAGAGACGGTAGCTGAACTCAAGAGTGAGTGACCAGAAGATGGATTTGTACAGAAATGGCAACCCGACACATATGTAAACAGACTTTAAGTCAAAAACACACACACACGACTCACTATCTGTGTTGTGTGAATGTAGATCAGTTCCCCACTTTGCAAAGTAAGATGCGTGTGGTGTTGAGGGTGGAGGTGGAAGCTGTCAAGTTTCTTAAAGAGGAACCGCTCAGACTGGAGGCGTTGTTGAAACGTTGCAGAAGCATCACCAATACGCTTGCTCTGCTGCGCAGGTATAACAAACGCTCGTTCACTCTATCGCGCACACATGCTCCAGCACTACAGCTAAAGAAGTCTTCAGGGTCTTTGTTTGTACAGGCAGGTGTCTGAAGGTGTGTGGAGAACCCCGGATGACTTCAGTAGTTCGGTTTCAAGCATGAGGGAGGCGGATTTCAGCCGTTGCTCGGATCTGGATATTCTCACCAGCCCGTCTCTAAATCTGCCAGACCTGGCGGGCACCTTATCGGTCGCCACCACTCTCTCCGCATGCTTGGGTACTAATACCACCCTGGGGGCAAATCCCAGCCTGACTAGTGCTTCCATTATTGGTAATCCCCTGCTTTATATTCGTTTTGTCTTATTTTTTATATTCACAATTATTATAGGAAGGATGGGGTGGGTCATTTTTCTTCAAGAATTAGGGTTCGGAAAAGTGCAAAAAAATATATCCATATCATGAATTAGATTATTTGGGGAGTAAAGTGTGTCATCTTCAGGTTTTTTGTAGATATACAGTAGTTAGAAAAAGGAACAAGTCAATAGAAGCAAAGAACTTAAAAAGTGAAGTGTTTGATTCACAAGAAGCTGTTCTACGGTTATAATTTATTACAACAGCCATAATACACATTTATTTGATTTCATTTATTACTTTCTATTATTTATATAAATATTTGACATTCTCACTGACTTTAGCAATATTAATAAAAACCTATTTATTTTGTCAATTGTATTTTGTATTAAATAATACCACCATATATATTTTGAACATGTAAATAAATCAAATCACTCTATGGATGAACAGAATGATCACGAGAGATCTAACTAGATTTGTCGATCTAAACACTTGATTTATTTTTAGGGGGAACCACAAGTCTATCTAACATACTCAGCTCCACTGTTGGTCCCTGTATGAGCGGCAGTGGGATTTTGGGCAGTACCACACTGGGCAACTGGTTGGCCTCAGCCGGGGCAACAGATTCGATCATGCCTGAACTGGACGGGACCTCAACAATAAGGACGGGCGGGCTGGAAGATCTGCCCTCACGCAGAGAATCTGATAAAGGTGTTTCCGTGGAGGTCCGACTGGTAATGAACAAGTTTTTATATTTGAGATGTTTAATCTGGGTCTAATGTGAATAGAGTGATTCTATTCATTGTATTTTCAACATCAGACAGAAAAAATTATCCTTGTTTTTTCTGCCTGGGAATACGTCTTTAGGCCGCCGAGCGAGACTGGGAGGAAAAGAGAGCCAGTTTAACTCAGTTCAGCGCTCAGGACATCAACCGTCTGCTGGAGGAAACGCAAGCTGAATTAATGAAGGCCATTCCTGACCTGGACTTCGCCGCCAAGCAGATCACCAAACCGGCCGTTCCTCCGAAACCTCAGATGTCTTCTCTCCCGGCACCCGGTTCAGCGTCCTCAACCCCGACCTTAACACCTGAACACCAGCCCAAAACTCCACCCAAACCCCCCAGCAAAGACGGCATCCCGCGCAGGGGATCAGGTGAGATCGCTGCAGTACAATTAAAGTGATAGTTCAGCCAAAAAATATCCATTCTGTCAACCTTTACTCACCCTCTTGTCATTTCAAAACTGCTTGACTTTCTTTCTTACCCAAAACACAAAAGAAGATATTTTGAAAAATGTTATTAACCGGACCCCATTTACTTGCGTTGGTTTTGTGTCGGTACAATAGAAGTAAATGGGGTCCAGTGCTGTTCGGTTACTAGCTTTCTTGAAAATATCTTCTTTTGTGTCGTATGACTAACACTTCAAATGGTTTTTATTGTCTCCCCCAGTCTCTATTATCTCTTTACATGGAGCAGTCCGGTCCTCTGAGGCACAATATTACATTTTGTTCATCGCTTTCATACCATGTATTTACTGACACACATGGCACACATTAATATCTTCTCTGATTCATTGATGACTAATTGTGTATTTAGGAGAGTTGACCGTGCCACGGTATCGAACAGAAAAGCTGTCCAAGTCTCCGCCCCCTCCACCTCCCAGAAGAAGTTTCCCATCAGGCCTTGGGCTCACGACCAGCAGCAGCGGAGAAGTTATCACCATAAACAAGAGCGTTAAGGTGAATACCCAAATTGAGATTTTCTATTTACAAGATTTGTATTTCGGCTTTACCGACGAGGTGCTCATTAAGGTTTGAGCATCAAATACTGGGTTGTTGGGCAAGATATGGGCAAACCAAGGTTTATGTGAACCTGTCCATATTTGACCCAACTGTGAGTTGAAATAACCCAGTACTTTTAGGGTCTTTAAAATCGTTGTGTCTTGTTTGTGTAGAAGTTAGAGAAAAGTGAGAACAAAGAGGATTCCGATGTAGCGACTAACTCTCAGACGCCACCCGTCAAACTGAGACGGCCCTCGACCTCAGACGGACCCCGACCCTCCTCCACACCTCCGGTCATCGCCGCTTCCGGAATGAAAGAAGATGAAGACGAGGATGAGAGGATAATGGCCGAGCTGGAGGTAAACGAACATAGGAGGTCAGGGAGCCATTAAACTGACACTCAGCGGTCAGAATTCACACACAGGGCTGTTGTAGTTTTGAGTCTTTAGTTGTGATGTTTTTGCTAGTGTTATGAGTTTGTAAGTAATGATTTTTATTCCACACACAACACACACGTGTGCGACAGGCATTTCAGAGAACCCCAGTGAAAGAGCTCACGGCTCAGGTCTTCTCTGACAGGGTTGACAGGACAGGCCAGTGGATCAACAGCTCTCTGTGGAGAGAGGTACAGTAACAGAGCTTTCTAGAACGTCTGCCGTTGAGTGTTTCCCTCAAACCTACTCATGCACTTGTACACTAAACTATTGAACCTGTCCCCGTGTGTGCTAGTGCATTCTGACCTTAATATGAATCTGTTCTTTGAAAGCGTAACACTGTTCACTCTCTTTTACATCCTTTTAACTCTGAAGAACTCATGACCTCATATAAACTGGAGTTTCTTTATGAATGTTTGTAAATATGTTCCCTTTTCAGATTAATTCAAGAAGTGTTGCTTTCATTCAGAGTCTTGATCTAAAGGGACTTGAGATGTCTGCACAGCTGGTTTTAGCTTGCAAAGTGTTTTCTTAATCTCTCACAGTGTTAAAGTGAAATAGTGCTAATATACATTTTCTTTTGTCAGTCAACACTTCTGCTTTGTCTTATCTGGCTTCTCTTTCATGTATTAAAGGGATAGTTCATCTTTGATCCACCTTCATATCTTTCCAAATCTGTATGACTCTATTTCTTCTGCAGAAGATGAAAGAAGATATTTAGAAGAACGTTCAAAAGCAAACAATATTGACCCCCATTGACTTCCATAGTAGAGACACAAAACCAGTGAAACATTTTTCAAAATATCTTCTTTTGTGTTCCACGTAGGAAAGAATCATATACCCATTTTTATGACATGAAGGTGAACAGGCTTTTCTGTAGCTCAGTGGTAAGAGCGTGGCGCAAGCAACGCTAAGGTCATGGGGTTTGATCTCAGGATTGCACATAGTCAGAAACAAATGTATAGTATAATTCAATGTAAGTCGCTTTGTGTAAAAGCATCTGCCAAATGCATAAATGTAAATGTAATGAACAAGTAATGACAATGTTTATTTTTGGGTGAATGGTCCCTTTAACTAACTCAATTTTAATAGAACGTTTATTGATTCCACACTTCACATTACAAAGTACACACGCTGCCTTCAAATGAATCCACATCAAATTAAAGGCGGTCACTTTCCCGAGATTGAATCTGGTGTTATGTATTGATGTTGTTCTCTCGTTCCTCAGTCTGTAGGAACTCCTCCGGGCTCAGTTAAACTGGTTCAGCCGTCCTCCGTGGCCCGTCTGCGTCATCTCCAGCAGAGCAGCCTGGAGCGTCAGACCCGGAAACAACAGGAAGAGTTTCCTAAACTTCAGCAGGGTCAGCAGCAGGTATTTCACTTCTAACAGAAACCTCCCCTGCTCTCCTGACCGGTGTTCCCACGTCTGATCTACGCTGTGTTGACTTCAGAGACTTTCTGCACAGATTTCCTCTGTGCAGGCACAAGTCTTATTGGACTCGTACATTCACTCATTTCAATTACAGATGTAATATTTTCCTCTTTCGTTCAACACGAGATATTCTTCCAGGACTACAGCGCAATGTAGTTTATCGCAGTGCCAGGAAACCACTGGTTTAGCCAAATGACTTCAGTCAAATTTCTTTCATTGTTTGGCACATGATCTGACCGCAGGAGAAAGATCTCCCTAAACTGGGTGGACTTTTAATGTCCTTATATTTAATTTAAACAGGATATTCACTGAGAAATGTACGGCGTGACTTGATTTGATACATCTTGAAAAACACGTATGTTGTGACAAATGAGTGTTCACACCAGACTGGAGACAGACCCCAATGCAATCCTTGTTAATACACATCTAAAAACTATTCATTCAATTCATTCACATCATCAGAACCACACTCAGTCCAGATAACGTCAACAGAAAAGGAAAGTTATTTAAGAAGCAGAGCAAGTTGTTGAATTTTTGATAGAATATTATGAATAAGAACATCAATTTTTATTTGAAGTAATTTGTATTTAAGAAAGTAAATAGGGTTCCGTTTGACTTGTGTGCGTCTGGGATATGTGTGTGTCCCAGATGATGAGTTGGCATGTTGTTTATTATAGGTGATGTGAGGTCTTATACCACACTTGAACCATTCTGAATCAGATTTTGATGAGCAGTCAAAGACCGGGTAAGAAATCAGTAATACTTTACTTAAAGCCTTTATGTTTAACGCATTATAAAGGGTTATTAAAGGGTATGATGCATTATAATTGTTCATAATGTGTGTTGTAATGCATTAAATGTTGTTGTAAATAATTTTAACCAAATTAAAAGTGTAAGAAAGAATTGAAAAGTTTTGTTATGTATTAACTGTAGTTACAATTATTAATGAGACATTATAAAGCATTGTAAGGTGCATTGCAAGGCATAATTAATACATTAAAATGACTTTTATAAAGCATCACACATACAGTAAATGCTTTAAGTAAAGTGTTAGCAAGAAAACCTCTGCTATTCTCTGTGTGTATGACAGATCAGGTGCAGACGATGTGTCATATGTGATCTAGAAACTGACGTTGGCATTACTGTTTCAAGGCGTTGCAACATTCGGTCAGACACCAGAAGGAATTGGTTAGATATGAAGTTAGATATGAACGTTGAATCCTGCTCAGTGCTGCTAAACCTCAGGGACTGACCTGAGAAAAAAACATGGAGAAATAGATAGATACATACAGCCACAGAAACGATAAGAGATCACTTCAGTTATGCATTTCTGCATTCTACATATACTTCTATTGAATATATCTCTGCTGTCCTTCTGAAACCTTGTATCTCCATATCTCGTGATTTTTATTTCTTGCCATAAATCATTATTATTCGTCACCCTTTATATTTGTCACTGGGTTTTGCAAATATCTGACCAATAACAAGAATCAAAAAGTGCTTGTCAATGTTAACAACACAGTATACAAGCATAGAGAAGGTACAGTGTCCAGAAAAACTGTGAATTTGGACATCTGAGGTTTCGAAAGGACAGTGATGATATGTTCAACATATTTATTTCAACATAAACATTTCATATTTTTTAATTTTCTGTAAATAAATTCAAACAAAATAGAATATTTTCATTTGGATTTTGGGAAAAAAATATAATTTTAAACAGTAAATGCAGACAAAAGGATAATTTTGAATTAGTCTCTTCATTTTTTCTGCGGCTGTATATTAATGATATGAAATGGTTCAGGTTTGTAATTTCTTCACAGTGAGAAGAGTGGATCCTGTTTGCTTGACCAATGGCGTATACTTTTTAACTAACATGAAAATATTATTTTAGAAACTCATCTGGTGACACTGATGGCAGAGAAAGTAAAACCTTCAGCTGTGAGGAGGAAATTTCCACTGAATAATGCACACAAGCGACTGAACAAGAAGAGGAAACAATGTACAGTGTTGTACAGTCTCATCAGGCCAGACGGCTCGCAAAGTCAGCGTTCCCCTAATGTATCCCAAATGAAAGTGAAGAGAGAAGGAACATTTGGGTGGAAAGAAAGGTTGAAAGAGACAAGACAGAGAGTGGATTCATGCCTCGTCTACAGGTTGCTCTGATTCTCTCTCTCTCTTTCCTTCATCTGGTGTCTCTCTCCCTCCTGCAGGGTGAAGCTGTAGGCTATTAACTAGCCGTAAGCTTCTGAGTTAGCCGTCTTTCTGTTGTTTCACTGTGAAAATGAATAAGAAAAAAGCACATTGTGTGCAAGATACCAATTCAGATATATACTGAGCCTTACTGTGTGGCATTCACTTTGAACACAAAATGAGATTTATGAAAGGATTTTTGAGCTGTGGATGTTGACCACTTTCAGTTTGTTTCTCACACGGATTCAGGAATACCTATTACTGAAATGATGTGTGTTTGGGTTCGTTTTAAACAGAATGAGGTTTAGTAAATGAGGGTTTCGTTTTCGCCTTTTAGACATTTTTTTTTAAAACTGAAGGAACTAAACAGAACGAGAGATGTTGTAAGGAGTTTCATCCATCAATCAATCATCATGCGGTCTGGGTAGATTGCAGTCCGTGTATTGTTGTCAGAGTTACCCATCACACAGACTGAAAGAATTTAATGGACAATCACCGTGGCAACCACAAGAGGCGAGTATGTGAATCCTGAATCCTGACACAATTTTTAAGGTCCACATGAAGTCACGGCAATGTTTGACATTGAGAAGATATAAGAGTTCAAAACATACAGGTCCTCGCTTTTTCCAAAGTGGATAAAGGATTCTGTCGTCATTCTGCACTTTAGCGTCTCATCAGATTCCGGGCGGTGAGGGAAACTAAACCCACTGTAGGCTGTTGACGCCAACCATCCTTTTGCATTTTAATGCATTTCTGTAAAAAATATTCGAACATTCTTTAGTCTCACAAGCTTGTGATTTATTCACCACACGTTGTATCCGTTTATAGGATGTAATGTCAATGCGGTGTGCATAGTAATCCATGCATACAAATGATGTGTACAGTATCCTACTACAAAAATATTTCAAAGACTTTGAAATATATTCCTATAGATTGGAATATGACATATAATAGAAATTTAGGTATTTTTAGGAATAAAGAAATCTATAGATTCACTGAACACTTTAATACTAGTGTTAAAGGGGTCATATGGCGCGAATCCGTGTTTTTCTTTGTCTTTGGTGTGTTTCTGTATTAGACAAGTAAAATGGCAAAAAATGAAAGTGTGTGAACAAAAGATTCTATCTAAAAGCAAACGCTCACCCTGACCTGCCTGAAACCACTCCCACAAATCTACATCAGTTGGTGGTCTGATTTGACTAAGACCACCCAAATGTAAACGCAAGTAAGGTGGTGTACCTGTCAGTACAATTGAAGAGGAACCTGATGTTCCAAATATAGTCAGAGGCGTTATATGCCCGTCACACGCTTTCAGTATTCCACCAATCACAACGCACCGGATAACTGGCCAATCAGAGCACACCTCGCTTTTCAGAGAGGCGGAGCAAAGAGGAGATAAAAACATGCACGGTATGTGGAGTATACACGTTTTTAACAATAATACAACAATAATATTACTTTTAGCCGTGTCATGTGACCCCTTTAAACCAGAGAGCAATTTGTTGAGGCCACAGGAAACAGGGACTTTTATCTTTGTTTTTGTACTCCAACACATTGCATGTTTTACACTACAACCCTTTCTTTTTTCGTACATGGATTGCGCACCTCCAGACAGTTGTCTTGATCAGAGTCGACAGCGGATCAGTTTTGTTTTCTAGTGCAATGAGTCTACGGTCTGAACCACAACAGGAGACAACAGGTTTCCCCGTCATCAGTCCGTGTCGAACCACCCCGGCTTTGTTCCCAGGCAAAGATGTGGATAATTTGGCATGCCGTAGTGTCTGACGGACCAGTCTGCTCGGGCTTAATGGGAGGTCTGTGGCATGAATATGTCATCGGGACAGTTTGGCGCATCGAGCAGCGGCTCCGTAAAGATTCCGTTTGAAGGGATTATTTCTTCTTAAAAGGTCAAATTGTTTGTTGGCCCCCGAGTGCCAAGGAGCATGTGAATAGTGAGTGGATGTGTCATTTTGTTTGTATCTTGAGGGTTTCCCAGGACGTCGCTGTTGATGTTTAATAAGGTGAACTAAATCCCGCTTGTAGAGAAGCTCTCGGCCCTGAACACTGTAAGAAGCAGCCGGCTGGAAAAATGATTCAGCCTGTCGTTCTCATCGCTGTTCTTGACTTCTTGATTCAAAACTTCATCTGCAAATAATGACTTTATCAGGGAGAAACTAATCCTGACTGTCAAGAGAAGATAAACGATTCATAATGAGGTGAAAAACAGAAATGCTGCTAATAGAGCTGGTTAATGAAACGCTGTTACACAACAGATGCCACTTTGTGTCCTTATAATGCGATATGACAAGTTATTTGTTGAACGTGAAAATGCTGCAGTACAAAAACAGCCTATTCATATCCAATATACTGATTCAGTTCAGTCAGCGAGGTTTCACTGTGGGCGGGGCTACCGAGTGTGACGCGTGCTTTTATTGGCTCTTTAATGTCGTGCCCTTCACAGGTCAACTTTAGATCAAACTTGTCCACATCAACCTGTACTCAGTCACAGTGTTAATAGCAAGAAAAGGTCATCTCTATTCTACTTTGATGTTAAATGAATAATCTGGACATGCAGTATATGTCCCCTTTTTTGTCTCTAGGCCACGACCGCGTTTAAGTGTCACGAAGCTAATACATAAAAAAACATACTTTTACATACATAATGTTTATAATAAATGTACTTTGCAGAATTAAAGTTATATGTTTTGAGAAAAGTCAAAGTTACGAGAATGAAGTCGTGGCAATATGTCATATTTGGTTTCATTGTTGCAACATCTCGTATTTTTAATTAGAAAAAAATCCTGATTTATTCCCGTTATTTGACTTTATTTAAATCACACAACTTTTTGATCTTGATATCATTTTTGCGTGACACTAAACATCATACATGTAACTACTGTAAGTAAAATATTAAGAAACACTGCCTTCTTGTGACTATTACAGGTAAATCAAAACCACCAAAGTAAAAAAATACAGTTCCCTCTTAATCTATGCGTTGCTTAATGTATTCAGGAGCATTAGTTGAAACATTCAATCAGCTCAACAGAAAGATTTCATTGCAAGTATTGATTTTATCTTTGTTTTTCTCTCTTTTATCCACCGACCTGTCCTAACTTGCTTGTATCTGATCCTCAGTCGACCCTCTCCTGACCTCACGCTGAAGTTATCTACAGTACATACACTAGAGCACCATAAATATGGCCGACATCAGTCTCTCGTAAACTCTTACAGTAAGAGAGACGTAACACTCTTCCCTTCAAAATATTTTAATCTGGGTTGCATGAAATATCTGAAACAATGGGAATTTAAGGTTGTTTAGGATATAAGAATAAAAAACAGACATGGTGACCTCTTTATTCTAACACAAGAAGACGTTTGTTTATGTATAACCATCCACTTTACCTTTCTACCTCAAATTGTCCTGTAAATGTTGTTGGCATGTTGACCATCAGCCTTGAGTTCTGCCATCCTCAGTGTCCCTACATGCCCCTTTTAACCCGACATTTGACCCTGTTCAAGGTGCACGTACACTAATTGGCAACGATGACCCTGGGAATCAAGGAGAACCCCCAAATCCCACATGGATTGTCCACGACTAAAGCACAATGTATCTGACATTACAGAAGAGCTTTGACAAAGGTACGAATCTAAGGTTACGGTTCTGTTCTCTACACTAGGCAAGAAACGTCAAATGGTACAATAATGCTGAAATGAGTTTTAGACCCACGTTTGAATTGCTAATTGCGTAGAAATAATTGTCTAGATGTTCTGCAATTCTAGAGTCGTAGCACAACTAAAAACAGTAATCGTACTATACGTGACGAGTGAAACTCTCAATTGATAAGAAATTCAAAATCAAGTATAAACTAGATTTTTATTCAAGATTAGCTTTTGTATTTTTATAAGCAAAAGAAAGAGAATGTGTTAGAATAGTGTGACTAAATTCACGTGGGGTACATGCCTTATCCAAATTCATGTCCAAACGATGCTCGGGAATCTATATGCATCAAAAGATCCGTGTTTCCCCCAGTGCAATCAGAAGTGTGACTGTGAATTTACTCCATTTTACAGCGCATTTCATCATACATGCAAACATACGTGTGAAGCACTTTGTGTCACTGAACTGAACATGAAAAAGCAGATGATGCTGAACCAAACCTCTCATAATGAACGCAAAGGGTTTATATGGTATACAACGGCTCCACTGCCATCGTCCTTCCTCACTTTAAGCAAAAGATGTTGTATGTAAACCTGTATATTATTATGAAAAAAGAGGTTGATGCTTTAGTGATGGTGTCCATCAGAAGCCCGGTACATACCTCATTTTTTCTTTGTGACTTGATATGGAAAAGAAACCCAAACTCTCTGAGCACCATGAGCTGTGTTAACATACTGCTATATGTACAAAGCAACAGTGTATCTGTGTACCTGTATATAAACTGTATCATGGATATGTTCATTTAAGGTATTTTTTGTAATCTTTTTTATTTGAACTATGTCACGAGACTTCTGAACTGCATGCAGAGATCTTGAAGTGCGCATGCAGAATCTTCTCTCTGTACGTTTTGTTAAAGTGTGTAAGATAGGTGGCTTTCTGTATTTAAAAAGAGAAACTTTTTTTAAGAAATAGAGTTCTATGTAAGTAGATCAGATCCTTTTCACTGTTGTCTTTAATCTATAACAAACCATTCAACCATTCCAAACCTCTTTGGCGCCGGCCAGTAGATTCAACAAAAAAACACTTTTCATTAATGCAACAGATAAAATGTATATATCCATTTATCTGTTGACAAATTCTTGTGATCAAACCATAACGATACAAGTGTGAATGCAATGTCGACCAATAGAAATATATCTCTATGGAAATGTTATAATGCAGAAGTTGTAATCATGTTGATAAAACCTTGTCTGGTTCTGTATGTACAAGAGACTGTTGGTTTTGAATGTCCTTGTGGTGTTTTGTGACTATTAAAGTGAGTATCTTCTACATATGACTTCCACATTATTCCTCCAGTTATATTCATTTCAAGAGTTTTATTTGTGATTTGTGACCCTGGATCACAAAACCATTGTTAAGTAGCACGGGAACATTCTTAGTAAAAGACAAAAATACATTGTGTGGTTCAAAATTATCTATTTTGCTTTTATGCCAGAAATCATCAGGATATTAAGTAAAGATCATGTTCCATGAAGATATTTTGTAAATTTCCTACCTGAAATATATCAAAACTTTATTTCTGTGAGTGGATGTTCTGCCACAGTGCATCTGATTATCAACTTCAAAGGCAATTTTCTCAATATTTAGATTTTTTGCACTCTCAGATTCCAGAGTTGTTAACGCTTGTATCTCAGCCAGATATTGTCCTATTCTAACACCTCAGACATAATCAGAAATCTTATTTATTCATCTTTCAGGTTATGTAAAAATTGACCCATAAGACTGGTTTGTTGTCCAGCGTGACATTTTTTTGATATGTGCCAGTCATCCAGTATAAAATCTTTATTATGTCATATGTATGTAGAAAGATATAGTAATGGATTTGTATGAAAAATACAATATACACTGATAAGCCACTGCTATTTAAAGTAAGGAGCAAAGATGTGGTAGAAAATTATGAAGTTTATAAAACAATCTCGGGTCATGCTTCACCCCAAAATGAAAAGAAACACAAGACAGAAATTTTATCATTATTTGAACATGGTTGTATTTGCTTAATTGTGGTTTCGAAGTTCCATTTTAATTCATTCAAAATATGTTCTTTGTAATTTTGGGGTGAAATTTATATTCTTAATGGGATACATATAGAATGAATCTTGAATTGATTCTTTATACAACTTAATTTAAAGTTCATATTAAATATGGAAGTTTAAATATTTCTTGTAAACAGTTTTTTTTGGCTTCCCTGTTCATCATGGAGTTCTTTCAGACGTGTGTGTGTTACAGGGAGATATCTGAGGACACTTGAAGTTGCTGAGCTGCTTTCCATTTGGCGCTTCGTCTGCCTCCGTCCGCTCGGATATACGGCTGGTTCCTCAAATCTACACACACACAAAGTCAGCAACTCTCAAAGAAGGTTTACAATACTCAAGACATCATTAACAGGCCGCAAAGAACCTATTAAAAACTGGAAGGACCCCACTATCAGAGTTTAGGGGCCAAGACAAGTTGCAGCAAGTTTTAGAAGGTTAAACAGATAGCAGAGCAAACAGATAGAGATGCCTGGAGAGATGGAGAAGACAGAGGAAAGATACCTTCAGCCACAGAAAAACAGACAGTTATACAGAAGTGGCTTCGCTGAAAGCAGAATCACAGAGCAGACGAGAAGAACGTTTCCCTGAATGCGCCACAAACGGCACCGCATGCAGAGCTGAGAAGCACAAAAACACATCCAGTCTTTATAAGAGCATGTATGTATATATAAGCAAATCTGAATCCACACTTAAGCCCCCCAAATATCAAAAGATGTACCAACATTCAAGAAAGTGTGTAACAGGAAATGAGCGTTGAGAGGCAAGAAGGAAACACAATATTATTAATCATATATTTGATTGATAAATATGATGTCAAGTCTATTTAAAGTGTGGAATTAGCTGCATTCTACACTTAAACGACTTATTTTTTAAGTATGTAAGATAGTACGCCAGTCCTGAGATGCTCTAAAATTCCTTTGAGCACTAAGTCAGATGATGTTTGCTCTGACAGAACATGTCATCTTAAGCATCTATCTGAATTTGTCGATTTTTCATTATTTAAGTTCATGCTTTAAATATTTAATTTGTCTGTACACACATGTACGCTTTCACACTTTTGTATTTAATCTATTGTGATTTGGCACACGAATCCTCATCTCACGCTGTTTTGGGTGGGTAGCATGCAGAAGCAGCCATTTGACCTTTGACCCCAGACTAACCTGTGATGATGTCTTCGATTGCTCCATCTTTGCCCTCTCGAACGAGAGGCGACACCTGCCTGCGTTTCAGCTCCGCGATCAGATCCATCTGCGGTAACCGCGGCAACATGGGCACCTGCTCACACGAACAGACCGTTTCCATGAACTGTTGCCATTTGATCTCCCGTCTTTTCATGTTCTGGTTCTTTACCTTATGAGTCGCAGACATCATCATGGGAGGCTCAGAGTTGGCGAAGTCTGCGCTGTCCTCATTCTCAGAGAAATGCTTCCTCCGGTGCATGTTTTCTTGTTCGGCCAGCTACCGGAACACGGAGAGAGAGAGAGAAAAGGTGACAGTTATACACCGTTTATTATTTATTTAGTTTATTTGCAGGATTTGCACATTTGCTGCTAACAAGTGATTAAAGAATCTAGACATCAACACGTCACAATTTGCATGCTTGGATTACACTCATTTACAATCAGTTTACAAAAATATGTGTTTAATAGAAATTCCTGTTAAGTAAGTTATATAAATGTTCTTTCTAAATATTTATACACATTCACCAAATAATGAGAGAATAATGTTCTTATATAGTGATATAATTTTAGTTTTACTCTAGTCTTTGTGTCAAGCTGTCATTTTAGTGTTTTTTAGTTTTAGTTCATACTCTTTTTAGTCTAGTCAAGTTTCAGTCCACTAAAGTCTGAGCATTTTAGTCTTATTTTAGTCAGAATTATCTGTACTACTAAACTGTACTATATACTATTTTTTGTCTAGTTTTGGTCGACGAAAACTGATGACATTCACTCTAGTTTTATTCATTGGAAATTGTATTTTAGTCTCTTTTTAGTAATACAAAAGGTTCATGTATGCTGTTATGATATTACCTTATAGGCTTTGATGAACCTCACAAAAATAGGAAAGAACGCAGAAGGGGGCGTGGCTTTGGCATTCTCCCCAAAATACTCCACAGCTGAGTGATACACCTCCTGCACAGAGACGGACGGACATCAGTAATGCTGGTGAACCTGTGTTCACTAAAGCATGTGACATCTAATTCATTTTCATTTGAAATGCAGCGTGTTCAGAAAGAAGTGTTGCACCTGAGCTGTTTTGCTGTCTTTGAGCACGCTGTCCAGAAGACTTCCGTTTTTGGACAGAAAGTCTGTGAGAACAACGCTGTCTTTGTGTTGTTGGAACTCCTTATGTACCATCTCCATTCCCTTCTCAAGCAAGCGCACGTCTGCAATGATGCTGTCCAGGGACACTGAGAGAACCACTCGGGTTAGTCTACTTGAGTGTGCTTTATTCTTTTGTCAGCGGATCTAAAGCATATCCCAAATCTTGTTTAGGGAAGGACAGGTGAGGTTTACTCACCGAGTGCCGCTTTGTCCAGAAAGTGTATCTCAGTGTGAAAGTTCTGCAGCTGTGGATATTTCTCTTGTATGATGCTGACGATGAAGTGCAGAAGCGTCTGTTTTCGATCTGTGGATTTCATCTCCAAAAGCTGCAGAAATGTGAGACGGACATTTCTGTAAACATCATTTAATAATAGCACATGAGATCTGAAACTATATCACCAGCACTTATTTATTATTATTATTTATACTTCACTAAATAGCATTCGTCCGTGATCTAATGCATTATCAAAATCAAATACCAGGTCAAGACTTTGGAGTCGAAATCCATATGCTGAGCCTCTTTTCTCACTGTTCATGTAATTCCCAAACGCAAGAATGATCTAGAGAAAAGATGTTTTGTTTTTGTCAGTATTAACTGAAATGTAAGTCAAGTCACAGACTTCTGGAATATATGATTTCTTTACCTCTAGAATCTTCTTCAGTTTGCTGGAGGATTTGATGGACATGGATGCAGTGAGAATTGCGTTTAATTGCTGTGAAAAATGTGAAGAACAAAACAAAAGAGAAAAGTCTGAGTTTGATTTCCGAACGTTATTGTATCTGATGGGGATGTGTACTGCACATACTCACCGGCTGTAGAAGCTGGATGCTCTCGCTGAAACTGCCCATGAATGTCATTGTGCTGATTCTCTGCGAGAGACGTGGGATTTTACCGAATGCCACCATGAATCTGTCTTCCTCCGACAGCTCCGCCGGGGACCGTCCCTCGCGTTCAAAATTCTGAATCATCTTCAGCTCATAATCAGATGGGATGAAACGCTCCAACTGCTCCAGAAAATCTGAGTTTAGCAAATCAAGATTACACCTGCAGAGAGAGAGAGAGAGAGAGAGAGAGAGAGAGAGAGAGAGAGAGAGAGAGAGAGGATCAGGTTTATATAAGCATGTTTTGGAAGGAGAATCAGGTGATGGTAGATTTTTGACGCACGTTTCTATGGCATCACAGATCTGTGCTCCGCTCATGCCTCCTCTGCGCAGCGTGATGGCCAGATTTTTGGCCCTGTTGGGGTCCAGTAGGGAGATTTTACTTGATGCTTTGTGAGTCACTTTTATCTTCAGAGTTCCGACATCAACAGGAGCAGATTGAGCTTTGGTCTTAAACATCTCCTCAAAAACATCCATGTTAAGCTCCTGCACAGACAGCAGATGTCAAACACATGAATGGCAGTGACACAGCGAAAGACCTGCACACATTTTATAACCAAAGTATCACTGCAGTAGGGATGCAAACGTGTTGTCCACTAGAGGGCGCACTGAGACTCAGAAAGCCAAAACTATTTGAATCCCAGTAGATTTTTTGTTTTACCACATATTAAAAACTGTAATCATTTAAAACTAATAATTCATAGGACTGACACTATATATACAAATGGAAGTTCTCTCACCGCAAGAGTTTGACATCAAAAGTTTGGACACACAAATTGATTCACTATGCATTAATGTTTGTAACGAGTCAGGTTGTTTTTAGTTTTATTGTTGTTTTATTCATATTTTGAATTAGCTTTTTATTTATTTTCCTTTAGTTTTGTCTTTAGTTTAATATGTGGAACAATTTTGTGCGCTTGTTATTTTATTGTTTATTTTATGTATTGCTAGGCTAGATAGTTTCATGGGAAGCACTTCCGGTCTGTGTTATAATATAATTTATTTTATTTAATTAATTTATTTTATATTTCATTTATATTCGTTTAGCTTAATATTTAATATTATATTAATTGTATTAAATTAAGTGAAAACTACTTGACGGTTATTGATTCTATGAGGAGGTCAAACTGGAAGTTAAGTTTGGGCCACATAATGTTTGTTGTTTGCCGTCTTTATATATTTATTTTCATTTCTGTTTTTGCAGTTAATCGTTTTCATTTCTAATTATCCTTATATAATATGAGATTATATTCATATAAAATATGTAGGTTACTACTTTAGGTTGCTTCTACAGGTTATGCTAACTGACCAATAAAAAAGACAAGATCCAGGTGGCTATGCCCCGCCCACATTCAGGTACCCTAGTTACACACATACACACACACACAGATCTCACCCCAAGAACACTTTCATCATCCAGTTCTGTGAAGACGGTCCCAGCCACCTGTTCTGGCATTAAAGCCTGCCAGTTTAGCAGAGGCAAACGATACTTAGTGTGGATCGGCTTCTTGCCTTTAACACCTAAACACACACACACAGGAAAAACGTGCAGCAGATAAATGTACATCAATTAGTAGCCATTTATTAGAGCATAATTTACTGTACATAATTGCTCTCACCTGTCACTATTGTACCCGCCCTTACAGGTAAAGGTGACGGGGGCGGAGCTAAACTCATAGGGGGTGGAGGAGGAGGAGGCGGAGGAGGAGCATTGAAGACTGGAGGTGGAGGGGCTGGGGGCGGAGCTTGAACCTGAGGCTGTGATTCTTTCACAGGTGAGGTCTTTGAGTTTTCTGTAGAAGTCTTATCTACAAATGAAAAGAGAGCAGACTACTGTACTTCATATTGTTCAAGGAAGAAAAATTACCATTATTTACTTTTTCTAATGAGTCCATTTGACAATATATAAATATTTAGGGTCTTACCATCAGTGTTAGTGGCAGCTATGATTTGAACATCCAGAGAGCCGGAGTCTGATCTTTCCATGCAGATCAGACCTCTGTCCTCCAGAACCTGAGCTATCCTCTCCAGCTCCGTCAAAGCTTTGGCAGAGTTCTGTCTGTCTTTCTCAATGTCTCTCTCTCTTTCTTTCTCTCTCTGCTGCAGCTGGGAGACCTGAGCACACGCCTCCTTCAGACTTTCCTAAACGCACACACACACAGGTTAGGAAACGCACACACAGTATATAAGCAAGCATGCACTATATGTGAATTCAAAAGCAGCGTTACCTTCAGCAGTTCCACTTCTTTGGCGCTCTGTACGAGTTGTTTCTCAAGTTCAGACGTCTTCTTCTCGGCTTCATTCTCACACTGCTGAAGTCTGAAGATGAACTGTCATGAACACACACGTTCTGCTCGGTCAGTAGTATGCATTGACTCTTTCACTGTGTCCAAACCAGGTGCCAAGTTTTCAGTTCGGCCTATACTCTCGACTAGCAAAGCCTTCAGTCCCCCATTAATATTAGTTTCAAAATCTTCTGGTTTAGGAAGGTTTGATATATTGTAACATAATAGTGTTTGTGTATTTTGGATGTGTTTACTTGTGTGTTTTCTTCCTGTAGCTCTTCCAGATGTTCCATTATTGTGTTTTTGGCATCTGCGTCCTCTAACATTGCTCCAATATCAAACATGTTATCAAGATACGCCTGAATCTGTACCTGCAGTCTCTCGCTTTCAGTTGCGTTTAAGCTCTACAAGCACACACATAGATCAAAACAGAAATTTTAAGTATAAATGTGCATTCTTGTTATCCACCTGTTTTATCCCTCTGATTTAAGGGATCAATTATTGTGAGGGTTTGGAGTGGGGAGAGGTTTTCTACAGCAGTGGTTTCTCAAACCTTTTCGTGGTAAGGCCCTCTTTGTGTCGAGTACAGTGCTCAGCTCCCCATATAAAGATTCATAATCTTAATCTAAAACGTCAGTTACACAATGCTGGAACATCAATTCTTTGGGTCGGTGGTTTATTTTCTGAGGTTTGGTTGCATAAAATCTATTATAATTTGATATATTTCATAAAATGCCACAAAATCGGTGGCCCCCCTGGATCCATCTTAGGGCCTCCCAGGTTTGAGAACCACTGTTCATCAGAAATGTTTTTCCGGGGTTAACTATGTTCACTTCGTTCTTTACATTCATTTTTTGCTCACCTCCAGATAACCGTCGAGTCCCAGTTGTGTAAACTCATGCTGTAAATACACCCTAAAGTTCATGTTGTCTACAGAGTGCACTATAATGTTGATAAACTGCATGCACGCCACCTAGAAGAGAAATGGTGAAAACCGTATCATTGCTCACATAGTTCACAAATTATGTCATCATTTGCCCACCCTCTTGTCATTTGAAACCTTTATGACTTCCTTTCTTCCCCAGATCACAAACGAAGATATTTTGAAGAACGTTGGTAACCGAACATCACATGCACCCATGGGACAATGGGTGCCGGTTAACAAGGTCTTTCAAAATATCTTCTTTTGTTTTCTGGGGAGAAAAGAAAGTCATACAGGCTCAAAATGACAAGAGGACGAGTAAATGATTGTCAGAGTTTCAAATGATCCCTTTAATTCAATCACATTTTGCTTGATTTAAGATGAATAGATTTTAGGAAGTTTTTGGGCAGTTTGTGCAGGACAAACTTAACCTGAACGAATGTGCATCTTAATCCACAAGATAGTAAAATATGCGAGAGGTTTATATGTTCTCACCATGAAATCGATGTCGCTCTCTTCGTTTCTAAAATATTCCATTAGCTTTTCAAATCGGTTCTTCTCTCCACACACCTGCAGATATAGACAAATGTATACGCGCACGCAAACACACAAATGCCCAGACATTTTAAACCTGTTGTTTTTTGTCATTTTTATGGGGTAAGTCCATTAGTTTAATCAAAAGGAAATCATGTACTCCAGCTGGAGTAAAACAAAAATGTCTGGTGTACGAGATATCTATCTAAATCTGGACTCACGGAATGCCTTTTCATAGGAAAATGACGTGAAGAACCGTCACAGAGAGAGATTCAGACAGAGATAGTGAGAGAAGGTGACAGGTTGGACGGGAAGTTTGTTGATCTCTGATAGTGAATTTGCTCTTTCTTACAGTATTACAGGACATCACTTTACAGCCAGAAGGTGGGTCAGAAGAGTACGTGAGAGATATCAAGTGTTCTTACCACTTTGAAATGATTAAAGGCAGCAGTAATCATTTGGTGACCTCCTCTGACCAGACAAACCGCTGCCAGAAGCTCCAGAACCAAAGCCTTGGTCCTAACACACACAAACACACTCGTACAGTGTGTAAAAACAACAATGCAGTCGACTGGAAACACATGAAGACACCTGGCACACCTCTCACCTGACACTCTTGTTGTTGAGACTGAGGGTGAGTTCATTGACACAGCTGGCATGAGACATCACCTCATTAAACCCCAACTAACACAGAGACATGGAGAGGTTTATTAGACCTGAGACCAGACCAGATGAGACCAAACTAGTGTAGAGTACCTGGTAATTCATGATGGCACGCAGGCACATGATGCACAGGTGAAGGTGATTCTTCTGGCTGAGCAGTCGAGAGTAACGCAGAGCTTTTCTACAGAACACAGATCCACACAAATAAATCATTCATGTGGCAAACATCAGTAGCATTTGCATGTGGATTTAGTCTTTATTCAAGGAAACGTGTGTCTTCATCGTACCATTATAACACTAATGCACAAGTTCATATAAAATATGAATGTTGTTGTGTGCAGTAGCATGTGGCGTCTTTAGAACTTTACACACTTTCACTTTCTGTGTAACAGGAATGCAGTTGATCCTGATGAAAATGATTGCACGGGTGTGTTTGTTTTGCATTTGGCATGAGATGAATGACTGACCTTGTGGTGAAGGGCCGCCCTGAGCGCGGTGAATTGTGGGTAGGGGAGTTTGTTGCACTCACGGTCAGATCTTCCACAGATTTCTCATCGAAACTTCCGTTATCAGGGCCGTCCATGTCATATCTTTGGAAAAGCAGTTTGAGTTATTTGATGTGTATTGTTAAGAGTGCAGCCAAGTTAAAGTGTGAATTTATTCATATTAAAAGTTGACTCTATTTGAAGGATATTGGGTTCATTTGGCCTTGAAGAGATCGAATGGGAAATGTCTGAGGATCTCTGGCTTTTGATGCCTAATTTTGCATCCATGAGCATGTTTGAGTCATTGTTGAGAACTTTACATGTAGAAACACTTGAGACACTCGGGAAACATTATTTGCCATTCAATTCCATTGGATAATATAATACTTTAACATAGTTTAATATCTCAAAGAGATTTGAAATGTATTTTTTTGGTTAGGTTGACAAAAAAATTATTTTTTTGTATCCAAATTTATACTTGTTAGCAACTAGCTGCGTGATTTGAGTGTTATTGGATAGAGATAGCTGTTTCATGTCAGCTTTATAGACGCCTTTACTGTTAGTAAACAATGTAACACGTTTTTGTGGGCGGAGCTTGAGTGGAGACAGAAGGATCCCAGTGGCAAACGTGAGCAAATGCATTTACTTGAACACAAACCTGACACATAACATGAGTCTTCTCACTGGCCGCCCCCCTTATACCAATACACTTGTGACGACTAAAGAAGAAGAGATGACAAACACTTTCCTTTTTGTTTAGTTTCCGACCGATGGTTAACTGCTAGTTGTAAAACAAAGTGAGCTAGCATACCCTACATGTGTTCAGACGTTAATGCTATGTGAAAAATAACGTTGTTCCCCAGTTTCTGATTTGGCCATCCGTGAGATATATTTTAGACCCAAATCATAATCCACAACAACAAAAGACAGTAGTTTTATAATCTTAAAGCGGCCTTGCAACGGTGTTTCATGCATTCTGACTTCTTTACAATGTTAAACGTGCTGTCTTCTCATGCTTAACATGGTTAACTTGTCAAAAAACGAGTTGGGCGTATTATGAACTATTTCTGTGCTCGGACAATTCTCCCGGAAAAGCATGCGGCACGGCCACACGGCAGCACGGAGAGCAGGAGAAACATTGTTTGAAACTGATATATCGAGCCGTCCCAGCACTAAAAGATGCCGGACATGATGATTCTCATCAAACGCTTGGATGAACTGTACACTCAAAATCAGAAGGCATTGTGGGTAAAAGGTAGTGAACGAATGTAAGGAATGAGTTGTTCTCTCAGAATTCCTACAACACCACAAAATGGCGGACACTGATTTGTGCACTATAAAGGAGATAGGGAGCGATTTCAGACACAGCGTTTGATCAGTCATAGCACGTCCCTTTCCCAGAAGCCTTGTCATATTGAGAAGTCACGTTCCTCTTTTTTATCTGGGATGTACATACGTGACAGCACGTTGAGCAAAAGAGAGGTAATCGACAAGCACGTCCAAGCCCTTATTTTCTTCATTTAGAAACTCCTGAGCCCATCTAAAGAGAAAAGAGAATGACTCTAAAATACTGGAAAACAATTGAAAATCTCCACTTACATCTATCACAGGCAAGTGTTTTGTGGTCATGTGATTTTTCTTACCCGATCTGATTGGTGCGCAGCGAGATCTCTAACTCTCTCAGGACCTGCGTGGACTCCTGCACTCGCCTCTTAAACTGTTAATTCAAAGATTATCTTTTAACACACACGTCCTACACCAAAACAAACTCACAGACGTACAGATTCATACCTTTCTGCCTCCGCCCTGGTCTAATACGGCCTTGAGTTTCTGGATGTAAGCAGAAGGAGGATTCTTTACCTTGAAGCGTTCCTGAGGAGAGATCATGAATAAATGTATGTGTTCAAACAGACTTGATGTGCTTTCACCTTTACGACTGTTATGTGAACCTCTGATTGGCTGACATCTACTTAGTGACAAAGTTAATGTGTAGGTTACGAGGCCAGTCCAAGTTACTTAATGCTGAATAAATGTTTATATTAACATTTATGCATTTGGCAGACGCTTTTATCCAAAGCGACTAACATTGCATTGTATTATACATTTGTGTCATAACATCACAGTTTTTTTAATAAATTGGACTGAATGTGGCGAAGCTTCAAGTGAGAGCATGTTAACTTAATACAGTCCATCCACTGCGACACTTGTTTAAAAAGAGGAAGAAAATCTGTTTTTATGTGTTCTCTATATTTGAAAGCATATTCATTTGTGTTTGTGCGTGAGGTGTTTTGTTTTTGCTCATATCTTACCTGGTCACAAACTAACTCCCATTTTTTCTCATTATCATATTCACAGAGCAGTTTTACTTTATCAGGGGGAAGATTCATAGAATTCTGCAATAACAGAAAGAGATGGACATCATTCAATAACATTCATGTTTAAAAAAAGAAAAAAAGATTTTATTAGCCAATTTTTACGGAATGCAGACCTTCCACAAATAAAAGCCGTTTACTTTTTTTTTAATATAAGAAAGTTGTTCAAATTTCACAAACATTCAATTTGGTTGAATCATTTGTATTGATTGTATATGTTATATACAGATATTTATATAAAATTTGTCCAAACTTGTGATTTGCTGCATGCGATTTACCGTGTGTTATTAGTTTCAAGCGGTTGTTATCTGGGAATAACGAACCTGCGAATGTCACGACTGGCCAATCAGAATCAAGCATCATTGTAATAAGCAATGAAGAGCTCTTTTCCAAAACGCTTTAAATCCATTTTAATAGTTTTCATGAAAATGAAATTTTTAACCTAGACACATACATTTTGTTAATATTCAATTTATCCTGTTAAAATTGTCTGTTTGCTCAGTCTGAACATGTTAAACAATGATGGTTAAATGAAACAACAATGTTGTCGATTATAAATTCAAAGTTTATTTTTATTTTTTTTCAAAACACTACAAATCCATTCTTTTTTCAAAAAAATGTTGGTTTATTTCTTTTTAAAAACAAACAAACAACAGAACATGCAACATCTGACATCAGGGACTCTTACTATAAATTAATATAAATCAAATAAATGCAAATGCATGAAAAAAATAAGAACCAAATAAAATAAATAGTAACAAACTAAATAGTAAAATAAATATTTAAAATTTCATGTTTCAATATTTTCCACCACATACAACAAATAAAAAAAATAACACGCACACAAATACCACTAACCAGCGAATTCTGATTGGTCGAGAGGACATATTGCAATTAGGCTAAAAACAGGTTTGGCACTTAAAGCGTTTTGGAAAGAAACTGCATCTTGCAGAACATTTTAAACAAGGAAATACAGCGATTTGGCATGAAACATTGATGGAGCAGTGAATAGGTTTAATACACAGCAAAATGGCGTGACAAACCCATTTTTTTATTTATTTGCCGTTTAATGCATTTTGGAAAAGAGCTCTTCAAATGTTCTTTGATGATTCCTTGATTCCTTATTGGATCAAAAGAAACTCACTTTTTCATCACGATTTGGAAAGATATTGAGATATCAAAGTGACTTGGTTTAGCACTGACAAGTTACACGGTCAGCACACGGTCACAGATGATTCAGAGGTTACATCCCGTGAGCAGCTTTACGAGCACTGCACATATCACATGTGTAATAAGCTATGCTGACTCTATCAATGGCCTTTTTGAACCGGTGGATGAGTGCTGTGTGTCCTCATGTTGCTATGACAATCCTCTTAATAATGTATGAACAGCATGAGTGTTTGCTATTGTTCTGACATACACACACAGTTACGGCAATGACATAATGACATCATTACTGATTCAGTATAGCATGAGATGATCCTTAACACATACACACATTGTGCATGCATGCCATGGTAAATTAAGATATTGTGTCAATTGTTTATCAGGTTGCCAGTGAGCATGACTGGATCAATGCACACACACGCATACACGCGCACACACACACACACATACACACACTACCAAGTGAACTTGAAACTGAGAACACAGTTTCACGCATCTCTTCATTCTTCCTGCATTACGCAGGTGAGATGATTAAGCTTTCATTTCCCCGACTGTAAATTTAAAGGAGATTATTTTGCTTCAAAAGACGTTTGGAATGCTCAGTAGCATATTTGTTCTTCGTCTGTTTCGTTCAACCGATAACTCTGGAATGTTATCTTTTATTTTGAGAACATTGTAGAACAGGTCTTGCTGAACTTTTGACAACCGCGTGTCAAAAGTGTTTTGGTGACCGCGTATGAACCCAGCATTGGTAAAAACTCAAATAACAATAGAACAGATTAAAAGTTTTCAGTTGAAGTAAAAGTAAAAGTAAATAACATACCGTTCGTAATAAAACAAAACAGAAATGTTTGCTTAATGGGTTAGCAGGTGAAAAGAAGCTTCACAAACTATCCTTAAGAAAATTTACCATGGTTTTACTACAGTTTAAATGGAAAAAACATGGTTAAAATAAAGTTAAAAAACTGTAGTGAAACAACTGTATAATCATATCTTTGAAACATCATGATGAGTCTAGGGATGTGATATCTGAAAGTTCATTCCAGAACATCATGTGTCACTATTGCTGCATCATTCTATATTTGTGCATATTGAGTTAACGCAGTTATTCATTAACGTCAGCACTGTGTCCTAATTTGCAAAACAGGTCGAGAGAAGAAAAACCAGTAATGTGCAGAAATATCGCTCAAGGGCAAATACTCCCCCCCCACACACTTTATAGTCTCAGTCTCAAATATAATATTGCTGATGTTCTGCCCAAAACCCTCATACAGTATATTTGATGTCCTGACACGCCGTCAGTGGTGCGAGTATAAGCGACATTACAGACACAGTATTCTCTGCGTATTTTGATGTCTTGTAAAATGAGCACAGGAGGCCATAGACAGACACAGTCAAGGACAAAACACATCTATCTTAATATTTCAACTCATCTCATGGTATTTTTATGTCTTGTCATATGTTCTGTCCTTCCTTCCTACTTCGTTCCAAACAAACAGGCTAACACGTTCAAACTTGAGACATTGTCACAGCTTGTCGGAAAATAATAACTATTTTACTCAAACGTCCAAATGCAGCAATAAGTCAGATGGCAAAAACTTCTGTGTTTGTTCTGTGCGTTTATCATGGTCAAGACCTGCCTACAAAGACAGAAAGAGACAGTCCGGAGGTGACCGAGTTTGCTTTATTGGTAACACTTTACATTAAGGTTTCCTTTATAAAGCATGTGTAAATGTGTTCATTAATGATTAATAAGTCATTTACAAATCATAAAGCAGTTATAACAACATAAATAAAAAGGGATTTTAATAAAATACCTGCCAAATAGTGAGCCATTTTTAACTCGCATGTTATAAATGCTTAATAAATGTATTTATTCATTAATTATAAAAAAAGGCTATTAGACGATAGACAGTAGGGCGTTAGGTTGCTTTTCTTATTATGGTATATTTCATATCTTATGTCACTTTTCAAACCATGTTGCTCACTTGATCTGATTCAGAATGTCTTCCGGGGTCCTCCAGATTGCCATCAGATCATGATACTTATCCAAAGGTGATTTTCTGGCTTACTAAGATACATTCATCAAACTTTTGATCACTTTTTAACACTTAATGCACAAAGATAGTCGTAAAGGTAGTTGTTTGTCATGTTTTATTAATGATTCAATTACTTCCGACAGTTCATTAAAACCAGAAAACATTTATTTATTATTTATTGTAGAAAAGGAATGCTTGCTTGAGTTATAAATGGCTCACTATTTGGCAGGTATTTCATTAGAATGCCCCTTTTCTTTATGCAGTTATAACTGCTTCATAATGCATTTGTAAATGAAATAGTAATCATTAAAGCTTTCCTGTAGCTCAGTGGTAATCGCGCAAGGTTATGGGTTCGATCCCAGGGGATTGCAAATACCTATGTAAAATGTATAGGATAAAGCAATGTAAGTCGCTTTGGATAAAAGCATCTGCCAAATGCATAAATGTAAATGTAATGTAAATTAATGAACACATTTATAAATGCACTATGAAGGGAACCTTAATGTAAAGTGTTACCGCTTTATTTTATGTGCCGTTTCAGTGGGTTCATTTGGAAAATAAATATACCAAAGTATCGGAATTAACATAATAATATGAATGCGGGTGCAGCTGTCTCTGTCACAGATAACACATCAAAAATCAGGTTCAAGCTCACACTGAATTGAATCCATATATCTACACCCTATCTTTTGATTCTGAATGGCACAAATATTCATGAATCTGTACACGCACACAAACTGTGTATATTTACAGTTCACAGTGTTCGTTCATCCGTCTGCAACTCAAGAGAAATTTTGGCTGATCGATGCAGCAATGCAGCACAAAACTGCAGGCCAAATCAGTTTACTGCAGTACACACACACACAGCAATGTGTGTGCGCAAAATATTATTCATTTCTAGTCCTTCCACCAAGAACAATTGTTTCTTATCTAAGTTACTTTGAAAATCATGTTTTAAAACTCTACCTCTGTTTTTAAGACTAGTCTCTACTGTGATATCATTATTAATACAGTCACCACTCACTTTGATTCATATCTGAATGATTTAAATCCAGACTGTTTCTGGATCAGCTATACGGTGGTTTACTGATGAAGATGGATGTCGCAGCTTTCGGGCGGCCGCGTGCAAACTATCAATAACTGACCGAGCCATTTGTATAATGAGAGACCTGTAGGCTTACAATTCTCCATTCCACCAGATGGCTGCTATCACCACCAATAAGCCACAATAGTTTTCATGTAGAAAAGTTGCACACTTGGGCCAAAAGCATGTATTTACACAGATAGAAAGCATTATAACAGAAGCAGAATGCAGAGGAAACGGCAGGTGTGTGTATATTTGGATGAGTTTAGTCTCTAAACCCATCGTTAATGACTAAATTCAATGACTTTGAGTATTTATTGGTTTCACTAATGAGAACTCATCCTCTGGTGCCGTAACATTTACACTCGGTCTCTTGGGTTAATTGCTCCAAATACACGTCAATGCTTCTTGCATTATTTGTATTCGATTTACGTAACACAAACACTTACAAACTGTTGTAGGTACAGTAGACCTTGTGCAATGTTCTGACAATCAGATCAATTCTTAGTCATATGTATATGTATTTTAATACTTGTGAGCGGCTCACGTGGCCTTTGGCTCCTGTGTGATTGAAGTGTGTGGAGTGCTCATCTGGTTTATAAACATGTCGACTGAATGAATGAACACAGACTCTAATACAGTCGTCAATACTGAGCCAGACCTGTTCACCTACATGTTAGCATATTTAGTGAAAAGTGGCTGTGCGTCCCTTTTAAGGGGCCAGTGTGTCATTTTCAGGGGGATCTTTTGATAGAAATGCAATATAATATATAAATAACTACGTGTTCAGAGGTGTATAAAGACCTCACAGAATGAAGCCTTATGTTTTTATTATCTTAAAATTAGCTTTTTCTATCTACGTACACGGCGGGTCCCCTTACATGGAAGTCGCCATTTTGTTTCTACTTTAGCCTTAAACAGACAAGCTGCTCTACAGAATGCATTTCATAAATACGTGATCTCCTTCAGCAAAAATGTGAAAACGTGACAACATCTTAGTTCTGTGTCAGCCACCGTCTAGTGCTTTGAAAGAGAGGTGTGGAGTGAGACGTTGGTCGCAATCCGCAACCTCAACGCTAGATGCCACTAAATATCATTCACTGGACCTTTAAATAAAGTTATTTACATGTTGGCTGAAGGCTTTGTTCTGTTAAAATAGAAAGCATCCATGTCATAAAGATACTATTGTGAATATACTTCATGGCCCAGTTTTACAGATTCGTCTGTCTCTGGACATTTGACTAAGATGTTATTGTGGAATCAGTTTGTTGCGCAATGCCGCCTATGTATAATAAATAAATAAATCTATATTTAAAGTGTTTTTAGGTTATATAAAGATTCCTCACACTATATACTGTGTGTTCTGCAGTGTGCATGAAGTGTTATGTACTGTAAGAATGCCAGACTCCAAACTTTGATGTTCAGTAATCCTGATTTCATCACTAGCCACATTCACAAGACACATTCATTAGATGAAGACAGTAGATAAAGCACATACACATGCACCTGATGACGTGTTCAAAACTAAGCCAGACAGTGACATAACAATCATACTGGAGGAGATTTGACAGATGTCAGAACACACACACACCCTTCAATACGAGTGCACAACATCACATTAAGTTTCATTTCCATTGGACGTTTAGGATGGATTGAGGGTTTCCATTTGTATTCATCTGATAAAGTTGAAATGATTATGATTTTTGGTCATTTTGCAGATGCTTTAATCCAAAGCGACTTACATTGCATTATATTATACATTTGTTTCTGAGTATGTGCAATCCCCTGGGAACGATCCCATGACCTTGCCGTTGCTAGCACCACGCTCTTAACGCTGAGCTATAGGAAAGCACACACGTGTCATGGTGTCAGGAGGTCAAATGTGTGGTTGTGTTACTGCAGTGTCACACATTTCAGCCAGCATCCATTAAGGGGCATACACAGACTCATTAAATGCTTCAAGGGATAGTTCAGCCGAAAATGAAACAACGTCATTATTTAAAAACCTGTATCTGAGATGGGTTGAACACCAAAGAAGAAATTTGGAGAAATGTTTTGGTGGTTTTGTGTTCATGGAATGGAAGTCGATAAACGCTGGCGTTGTTTGGTTATCAACGTTCTTCAAAATATCTTCTTTTTGGGTGAACTGTCCAAAGTGTGAAGTGTGTGCATGAGAATATTTCATCATTCACTTACCAGCACGATGTTGAATCTCTCCTCTAATTCCTCCTCGGGTGGGATGGGGAGTTTAGGGGCCTGTGCCTGTTTTGTCCCATACGCGCTGAATGGCCGTTTGACATCCCGTGCCGGGGACATCTCCAGACTCCCCGCTGCGTTCCCCATGGCCGTATTCCAGAGTCACTCACACAGGTAAACAAACACAGTCCAGATCATCTAAATCTTGTTCAATTAACCTCTACGACTAGACCTGACACATCCTGACCGATTCTGAAAACATCAATGTGAGGTTTGGTGTCATGTAACAGTCTAGAGGTTCAACGGTGGGTCGGTGTGGGCACACAGTGAGATAGAATCCTACTCGAATCATTGAGAAATCTGCTTGGGTGGAGGTGTTCGTGAAGATATCCAATGTGCCGAGTGACCATGTAGAACATCATGAGCACATACAGTAGTTATGAAGTTTCTGAGATCAAGCCACAAATCCCTAAAGAGTCGTGTGATCCTGTCCAGTCTGACAAAATGAATAACAAACAGGTCTTTTATAACTGAATGAAAAAGTTACAGATAATGCAAGTCAATTTGAGATTAGCTAAGTAAAAGAATGAAATGAGTCTGATGCATACAGATGTTTCAGTTCCTGAAGAGCAGAAAAGAGCGAAAGAGAAATTGACTTTAAAAGCAGCACACTAGATGTTAGACACACATAAACTTCTTACTCTCATAAGTCTGGTTTTATCCGTGTGGTCCAGCACCTGGCCTTCTCAGACTGGTCTCCTTCCGCTATTCAGGACTCTGCGACATCTCTGTGCTACATCATGAGTGATTCAGGTTAAGTGAGTGATCTAGACTGGAGAGGAAAGACAGGAGGAGGGAGACCTCTGGGTCCTAGTGCTTTATCTGTATTCTTTCATTTATCTCTCTCTCTCTCTCTCTCTCTCTCTCTGTGTTATATGAACACTTGTTCCTTACTCAAATATCCACCTACAACCGGAGTCTCATGTTACCTGTTGGTTGCTATGAAGACATTGCATTATACTTCATTTCAGCTTGGCCACAGAAAAAAACTTTTTGAACTTTGTGTGCATTGTGAATTTAGTCAAAGGAGCGATGCAAATTGTGGGCAAAAAAGATGATGCTTGATAAATGTCAGACTGGATCATCAGGCTCATTCGGTGATGCCAATAGTCATACTGGACAGCCCAATATTTTTGGCCTAAATGTTCCGTAGCTCATTTGCAAGACAAATGGTAACCCATAGTAACCAGAATAAATGTGACTGAATCGACTGAATGAAGTTAGTTTACTCTGCATCTGAGGATTATTTGCATACACCGCTGTTCTAAAGTTTGGAGTTACAAAGATTTTTTAAATTATTTAAACAAGGTGGCATGCAATAAATAAAAAGTAAATTTTATCTTTTTATTTTATTGTTCTTTAAAAAAGTTTTTTTAGTTGATTTTACAATCATATTTTATATATACTGACATGCCCATTTTCAGTATCACTTTATTGTATTGTTCACTTCATTTTTTACAAGTTAAAAATGATAAAAGCAGGTATTTTATGACCTTTTAAAATTCACGGAGTCATATTTTTTTCCTTATTAAAACAAGCATAAAAACATCTTATGCAGTCACTGCAGTTTATTTATCAAGGACGTAAATTCAGAACTGAGCAATGACGCCATCTAGTGATTCTCCTGCAGATTTGCACCATCCTTTGACACGCGATGGCTTCGGACACGATGCAGAATGGATGTTGCTGGCCTTAAATTCTGAAATATCAAGGATAGTGAAATGATGTGATCAGTGGGGAATAATGAGACTATGAAAAGAAAAACCCGCCCATGAACGTTGACATCATAAAGTTTCTGGAAAATTACTGTAATGGGGAGCAGGGGAATCAGGGCTCTGTATCTGTTTTATCTTTAGTTTACTTGTTTGTATTAAAGTGGGTTAAAGATTAATATTTTAATCATTTTAAAACAATTTTAAAGATTGAAAGAGAATAGAGACTGAGACAGAAGTTTTGGAAGAACATGAAATGAACTCAGATGACCAGGGGTGCCGCAAGGAATTTTGGGCCCCATGACAAAAATCAAATTGGGCCCCTTCTTTACATAAGCTTAACATAACTCTTATTAAAGGCTTGCAACTGTCTTGCTTCTTGTAGTTCAATACTAGTACTAACACAATATTGACTGCTGATGATTTGTACATGCATGCAAGTCTAATATGCAGTTCACTATTTGATGCAAGATTAAAAGCAACCATAAAAAATTTGCAGTTTGCAGTCTCAATGTCTTTTTATTGTAAAATTTGACAAAATGTAAAATTATCTTGACAAAATTACTATTATTTATTATAACTATCTTTTGGTGAAAGATTTAAAAGAAGAAAATTTAAAATTAACATCATCCTCTCAAAACAATCAAAACGGCAGATTTTTATACTTAGCTGCACATATATGCCAACAAGAAAATAAAGTGGACATGTAAAATGGAATTTTCACACCAGGGTTATTCGTGCTAAACGTTTCCCTGCACTGATTAAATGGTGATTAAATGTAGGCTAACACTAGACTTTTGCTTTCCTGTAGCCTAGTGGTAAGAGCATTAACGCAAGGTTGTGGGTTCGATCCCAGGGGATTGCACATACCGAAGTATAAATGTACCTATAGGTTAATGCAATGTAAGTCGCTTTGGATAAAAGCGTCTGCCAAATGCCTAAATGTAAATGTTTTGCTAGCTAGCTTATTTCACTATTGACATTAGGCCAACGGGTTAATACCACTAACAGACTATAGGCCAGCAGTATTTTAATGCGATATGCCAAACAATCTCCGCAGCCGAAAATTAAGTTGAACGAGTCTGTTCCTGAGGTCACTGATGCCTCATTTTATCAGACTTGGTGCTAAACTCGGCAGGAAAGTGGATCTTGCGGGCCAGAGTTGAGAACCAGATTTTGATTTGGCAACATTGTCGACACTGTAGTTCTGGTGCATCTACTGACTGCAACTAAACAACATGAAACAACCATTTCATTCAGATATAGTGGGGTGATCGGTCAATATGGATGTTTACTTTTTGGTCTATGGGAATTTTCAACTTCTACTGCCAAAAACAAAGATATTTTTAATTGTATTATTATATAAATAATGAATGATGACGGTTTGATCATTTTATATTAGTTTTTACTGATCAGTCGGATATCCCCTCCAGCTTTTGGAGGGCGGCGGTGACACTGACCACCGGTGGGTTATGGAGACATGTTACCCAGGACTGTTCAAGGTCAGTTTGTTGGGGCTCTGTGTGCAGCGGTCGGGGTTCTTCTCATCATCCTACCCGTTCCCATAATTGTCAACAACTTCGTCATCTTCTACTCCCTGCTTAAGGCTGAGATTCAATGCCCAGAAAACTCTTTTCTATTACTTCAATATGAATCACTATCACTTTAATCATAACTTTATTCGTGTGATTATCACTTTACTGATTAGCAGACATTGGTAAGAAAGGGTTTCCACATCAACTTGCTTGTTTGTACAAAATTCATCAAATCTGAGACCTCAATGTACCGTAAGACATTTAAAAGTGGTCACTGTTATTTTTAGGCCCATTCCCAGTGTTATTGTTACAGTGTCAAGCTCTATTTTGATCAAAAACATGCAGCTCAACAACAGATTTTTTGATAACATAAAATCAAAGCCAAACCAGAAACTTTTGTTGAATGATTTATTTAAACGATCATGTGTGTTATGCTTCAATCAGTTTAATTCTAATCATAAATCTAGAGAAACAAACACAAGAGCTCTTCAGATTACATTTTCTTCCGTTGTTTTCTTCAAAAACAGTTCGAGCAGCTTCGCTGTTTACTTCTGCAGAAACTCATTAAGGAAATGCTTCGTCGCGTCCTAAAGGCAAAAAATAAACATTAATGTGACTGTGTGCTTCAATCGTGTTTTGTTAAAATAATAACAATGAGTTATGAGTTAAACTTTTGAAAGTTTATTACCAGTTTCCCAAAAAAGCAGGGACAGGCATTAGGATTCTCCTCTATGTGTTTAGATTGTTTGTCCTTCGACAGATCATCGAATGTTTGTGTTTCATAGTCAGCCTGTGAACATAGAGCCAAAAAACACATATTTGTCACGTCTGCTTTGTGAATGTCATTAGATCAGAAGAATTTTATCCTATAAATGCATCAGCAAGAAGCACAAACCTGATCAAGGAAGTGCAACCAAGTAGATGAGAATTTATCAGAGAGGAAGACGTCTCTCTTCTTGTTATAATCAGTGGGAGTGATCTCAGTACCTCGAGAACATGAAGTCAACACAAAGACTGCATGGATGACAGATTCAGAACAGATGAAACAAATGGATTATAGACACAGAACTCTCAAATAAAACCAGCGTGAGCCTAAACCCTTATAAGGGAGCTTAACTTGCCTTTCTCATTGTCAGTCAATTGGTTTTTGAACAAGTTTGCAGAATAACTGCTGTCCACGAATATGATCATCTGCAGAACATAAACATAATGAAGATATTTAAAATGACCAACATCTAGTTCTCATTAAATTATCTTTTAAATGATTAGAGATCTTTGCTCTCATTTAGGTTCAATATGTTATTAAACAGAAGGGGTGCTTCATCTTTACTGTCTATCATTGCTCGTGTGGTGTTGCTTGATGATTGTTCTGTATGTTTCAATGGCTGAATCTTTTAAGATTATATACAGATCATCATCATCATTTGAATAGTGCTTTATTGTGTATTGCTGTAGCCAAAGCGCTTTACAATCATATGAGGGGAAGGAGTTCTTAATATTGAAGTGATAATTCATTAGATTATTTGCCCATTTACACAAGTTGTGTAGAATCTCTTTATTAAACATATGTAAATATGAATTGATGTACCTTGGAGAATTTATTCTTGTCAGTCATGTTCTGAATTGCTGCAATGAAATCACTGGCATGAAGCTGTCATAGAAATACAGAATTAATGGTGTAGAAGTCAACAGGTTGTCATATTTAAACACAACAGGTCTATGTCTTAATCCATGTGTTCACATATAACATGTTGAACCCTGAAATAACATCTTAACTCATAATTAATCTTTGCTTTTTCACTATATTATATATACAATATATACAATTTTGAATCAGTTTGGTCATTAGAATGCTGCTTTGTTTTAAAAGTGAATCACTAAATGACTAAACTATTGACAATAAATGATGGCTATTTTATATCATAACATTATGGCTCATCATTACACATTTAGTCATTTAGCTTTTATCCAAAGTGACTCAGAAAAACTATTATTATTATTATTATTATTACAAATATAATGTTTATCGTGTCCCTCCTAAAAGTCTCTCGAGTCTTTGCTTTTTATACTTACAGACTCCTCAGGAAATTCAAACGTGTTTTCTGTCCCTAGACCGGTCATGTAGATGTAGATGTTGTCATCTTTACAACTGCATTAAATAAAAATTTAAAGATGATTATTTATTTTAGCACTTTATTTCACAGTCCTGTTATCCATGTACACTAGTGTGTAACTGTAATAACTATCCCTAAACCCACCTCTGAACTTATACCTGACCCATATTAAGTACTTGTGGTTATCATTATTTTGTTGGGTATAAGAACTATAAGTACACTGCAAAAGTTCATGTACTGTAAGACGTGCAACCATGAGAACAGTTTCCAAAATCTAACTTGATCAAATAGCTTTTTGACCTGAAAGTGGTGCTGTCACTTAACATATAAAACCTATATATGTAGATACACACACACATACACACACACACACACACACACACGCACACACATTCTGTATAGCATAGAAAGATTTCTTCTGAATAGACAAACAGACCTGTTTATGACTTTCTTATCAGTGCACTCATTCCCTTGAAGAACATTCAGGAAGTTCTGTGGGGTCACATCCTGTAAAATCAATTTTTTCATAAGTCAAAATAGTTTTCAGATATTGAATATAAACATCAACATAATATTTGACATTACAAACGTTACCTTTCCAGTGTAATCCTTCAGAACTCCTTTATACACGTTTTCATTACCTAGTACACTGAGAATCTGTTGCTTGTGGTGGTTACTGCAGGTAGAGAAAGAGAAGAAAAGTGTGAAATACAATTTCCAACAATCTGTTTTCTATATTCTATGATCACTTGTTTGCAGAACTGATAAAACTATTTATTTCATTTCTAAAACTTTTTTTAAACAGACTTCTGTACTTTACACTTACACTGCACTACACTTGATGTGTAATATGACAATAAATAAAAAGGAAAAAGTCTAACACACTTATAAGTGTTTTTCTAATACATGACTGGAGCAGTGATGGTGAATTTGTGATATAGTCAGTGATATACCTCTATTTCTCTCTGAGAAGCTAATGTGTCAGGGCTCCATTACACTGTTGTTTCATAAACAGGTTAATGTTTAGCAGTGACTATTACATTCAACCACCATACAAAACTGAAAATATTACTCACTTGTGATTATCAGCGATGTCATCATACATCATCGTCACAATCTGCTCATCAGGAATTTCTTGTCTCTTAATCAACTGATAGTGACAGCACACATTGGCCTGAAACACAAATGAAACAAATGATTTCCATGTGTATTTACAGTCATCACATACAAGCTGAAGAACAGCACATCTAGAGGATTCATGAGTGATATATAAATCATGAAAATGACAAAACAAGCACGGACCTGATGTTTGTAATTTTTCCAGCCCTTTGAGCCGGCGACAAGGAGAACCCATTTTTTTCCAGACATTTCTTGATTTTTTCAAATAATTTTGCTTTCTGAAAACCAAAGAAAAGATCACAATATGTAGACTTTGTGTTATAAAGTTAAGAACAAAATTCAGTTTTATACTTTGCAGCACTTAAGAGTTGCTTTTGTTAAAAAAGTCCTGAAATATCAATCACTCATCATAATATGACATTAATTGGTTAATAAATGTATAAGTTTCTAACTGTCCTGATACAATCTGAATGCTACAAGTGTTATTCGAGATTGAAATAATAAAGTTGAGTAGATCGTTGTCCATCATACCTGCGTTGAGTATCAGGTGTGAGTCTGTCCAGTGGTTTTCAGGTGTTTTAGTCTGATAATCTCTGTCTTTATATAGGCAGTAAACTGCGCTCATGTGAGACGGTGGGTGGAGATTTAAACGGGTCGGAGCGGCTCTTCACATTTGCAATACTTTGATTGGCAGACACTCCCTTTTACTTCAGCTATTATCAACAAAAAGACTTAAATGTTGAATTTTTCAGTTCATGTTCACGCATGTGTGTTTCTGAATTTGTTACATTTTTGTCTGACAAGATGTATTGTAGTTATTGTGTAATGTTGAGCATGCCCTACAGCAATCTGTTCACTTAAAACTATGAACAGATGGGAACTCCTTCAATGTTCTTAAAGAAATCTTTGGTTAGAGCACAGAAGCTGACTTTTAAAATAAAAGAGATCAGTTTGACAGATTCTAGTCTTCTTAAGGCATTGGAAGATGCTAAAACATAACATGGTATTGATTTATTTCAGATTATTTAGATCACAAGATGATTTCCACAAGTTTCCATTTCAGCAGAAAAAAATCCTTTCTCTTTTGTGACATTTACAATCTAGTAGGAAATACTAGTCAGAGTCATCAAGCTTCAATTAAACTTCAACAGAAACTAGTAGAAAAACTGGGGGTATCCCACAAAGGCAAATATAACTGACATTGTCTTCATTCTCTGCATATTTTTCTGTAACAGACATAGATCGTTACTCATTGAGACATTTTCAAAATCAGTTATAAACTTTAATAGCATACAGTATGGCATTTTAATGATCTCTTCACACTGAATGAAACTGCATCATCATCTCATGTCAGATCTTTAAAATGTTTGTCTAACATGGACAAACACACTGCTGGGTTAAATTTACACAAAGATTGATCATATTTGATCCAACTGTATGTTAAAAACACCCCAGCAGAGGTTAATTCATGCCCAATGGTTGGGTTTATCCATTTTATACCCAAGGCTGCATGGATTGAAATAAATGAACATTTTTTTTACAGTGATGAAATCAGATCCTCGCACACATGATGAATGAATTCCTCCACATCTTTCAGAAACAACTTCATTTACGGAGCAGTTTTAATCTCACTCTAAAACTTAATCTATTCAATTGCGTCTGTTTAGTAAAGTCAAATAAAATACTGGCCTAAACTGGTTTTAATCAAACTAAATGATAATGCTTGAGAAAAATGCACATAACAAAATTGCTATAAAAAATAAAAAATGAATACAACAACAAAAGATATTAATAAAACTACAAGAATAGTAAAGATAAAACTAAAAAAATGTAGGTGATATCCTGCAATAAATCCAATAATTTTTCAATGTCTATAATGTTTAGGAATAAATCTCATATTTTGTAAACTATAGATTGTGTTTAAGTCATTGTAATTTGGTGAAGAAGAATGAAATAAAATGTGTCTATCCCATAAATTTTATATTAATGAAATTTAATTAATTAATTAGATAAAATTTAATCTAATTTCATTTTCCACATCATGCACGGATTAGTTCTATAAATGTATCAAGTATAAATAATACTTTATTATAATACAGCATCTCCTTCTTGGGTTTCAAGTGTTCTTGATGTTTATTGACCTGCAATGAAGTTATCAATGAAAAGAGGTTTGTGGATGTTAGAACAATGTTCTAAAAAAACTATTTATAAGACTTATTTAATTTAAATATATTTCTGTCCGGAATGTGTGCATGGTATAGGAAGAATGAATGAATGGATGAAGTTTCAAAGTAATATAATTTTTTTGTGATGTACGTTATCAAAAATCTGCTAGAACGTCAGTAAACTGTGTAGTTGTCTGATTTTCCTGTTGTGTAGAGGTTCTTAAGAAACAATAAATATACGCACATATTCATATGAAGAGTTTGTTTTTTATAATAATTCGGTCAAAAAACATGTCTTTATTATGTTATCATGTTTTAATATATAAATACTGTTTGTTGGTATACATATATGGACATGCACATACTATACTGTGAGCGTGACATATCCGATGGATTTGAAACGAAATTTTGAAAATCTGGAACACCTAGAGAAAGAAAACCAGTTGTTTAGTGAAATCAAAACGGATGTTTTCAGCATCTCATTATATGATCGGTTCTTGAGAGTTGCATGTTGTGACACTGGAGTGAGACACAACCGGTGAAACTTCATTGAAACAGCCCACATAAATGACTGATTGTGAAATGAGAACATGTGAAAACATGGACTAAAGGACTAAAGCAGGGCGTTGCAACACATCTTATGTTTGTGTATTTACATGTTATATATAATATTTTGTGATAAGTGGTCTACATAAGATAAAACCAGAGACAAATTCAATGAACCAACGAAGCATTTGAAATTTTGGTAGTAATTGGTGTTGGGAATTTATCGTGTTGATTACGATTAATTAATTACGGAAAAAATAACGAGACAAAAAATATAAAGCATTTAATCGCAATTAATGTTTGCTATCCAAACAGCGCGGAATGTTGCTGGGTTCGGTGGTCGAAAATTTTAGTTTAAAAAAAAGTACCAGGTGGAAACGTGGATAAAAGCCCAGTTTTGTGCAAATTGTACAAATCAGAATTTGACTATAACCGGAGCACTTCCAGCCTCCGCTACAACCTCAAAGCCCAACATGTTGCAGTTAGACAACCAGGGGCCCGTTCTTCGTACGTCTCTAACTAATTTAGCTGGATTTGATTGTTGACGATTTGGCATGATCTTGGATTGTTCGGTTCTTCGAAGCTCAGACTTGCTGTCATAACAACAGGTGCGCAATCTTAAACCTGCTCGCGTTAAATGTTCGACTCGGAGTCGGGCTTTAACCACTGCACAAACAGTTTGTAAAAACAGTTTCCTTTACACTATTGGAGACGCAGAAAACTTGGGTAAAAGTGCTGCATGTGGTGCCAAAGTTTATCTGTCACTCAAACAGTTTTTAGGGGGCTTTGTGGTATTTCCAAGCCACTTAAGACCACAGGCTGTGAAGCAGATTTTTTTTGCCATTGCAGGTACATTATAATTGTTAATGAAGATCATGCAATCATGATCATGCCAAAAAGCAGCCTAGGAATTACAGTATTTGTTCCTCAGGCTTCCCTAACCTTATTGGTGCCATCAACTGCACACACGTCCCCATCAAGGCCCCAATGAAGGGGATTTTGTGAACCGAGAGGGATTTCAGTGTAAATGTGCAAGTAATTACTATTATGATTATTAATATTCCAGATTAGCAATAAATAAATAAATAAAATAAAAGTAATGTAATCAAAAAGTATGCTGTTGACTGATTACAAATATTTTAGATGGTGTGTGACTCCATGTTCCACAACACAAATGTGAAGCCACATGGCCTAACTCTATGCATAACTCCAAGATTTTCAGAAAGTCACATTTATGCACATTATTTGAACGTGGTAAGGAAAAAAATATTTAAAACTCACTGTATTACATAATTTTATTCTGAACCTAACAAAACTGCATTTTTCCGGGTGCTTACGATTGGATCCTGCTTGGTGACAGGGGCTATGCCTGCAGGCAGCACTTCATGACACCATTCCCTGAGCCAAACCCGTTACAATGCAGCTCAAGCCAGGACAAGGGCACGCATTGAAATGACCTTTGGCCAACTAAAGGGAAGATCTCAGTGTCTTAAGGGTCTGAGTGTTGCACCTGACAGGGACTGTGACATTATTGTTGCATGTGCCATCCTCCACAATATTGCCACCATCAGAAAGGAGAGGATCCCTGTGGTGGAGGTGCAGCCTGATGATGACCTCCAGACAGTGCAGTTGGACCAACCTAGTGGCAGAACTGCAAGGGACAGAATTGTTGAACACCATTTTTTTATTCTTTTTTTTAAACATAAACCTTCATTAAATTAATAATAGAAGACAAGACAACATGCTTAGTTCATGGGCAGCCCAAGGGCAGCTCTTCTGCCGGGGTATAATGTGGGGGTGCAGGACCACCACCTGTTTTTTTCCGTCCGCCTTTTTCTTGTTTGCTGATTATAAACAGACAAACACATTTAAAATGTTTTTGGTAACAGATACTAAACAGTAGAAGTAAAGGATTACCAGTTTGAAGAATATTCTTGTTCTTCACTTTTACTTGTTCCCATGTTCTAGTGGGTCCTGAGCTGGCTCTTTTATTCATATTATAGTTAATGCCTGTCATCTTTGATAGTCTATAGGACTATGTGTCCTGTCTCATGACTACAGAATTGTTTGAGAGCTTTCCTGTAGCTCATTGGTAAGAGCATTGCGTTAACAATGCAAGTTTGTGGGTTCGATCCAAGGGGATTGCAAATACCTAAAATGTATAGGGTAGAAGCAATGTAAGTCGCTTTGGATAAAAGCGTCTGCCAAATGCATAAATGTAAATGTAATGTAATGTGTTCTTGTTTATCTATTGATAACCAATCACGTGAGCTTGATTTACACACAATGACGTATAGTTAGTTGACTCTGTTATCTTAAATTCTTCTGCAATTTTGATGTAAGGCAGATCGGCCTCTGGAACTCCTTATGAGTGCTGAAGCAGACTTCAGCTGGCAAAACTACAAACTATTTTTCTTCACTAAATTTGATTCTATGAATTATATTCCTGATACTGATTCTTCTTTCATCATAACTGGTCTACAGGTCTTTTACTGTAAATCCCCTACAACGTATTTTGTTTAGGCTAATGAATTTACAGTGTATGATACTCCAGAAATAAAACTCAAAGATATGATGTTTACATTTCAAAAACAGTCTGATTCAACTTTTCCTGTGGTGTAGAGGTAAAAACTTAAATACAATAAGCTACAATATCAAAATAATTGCAATAGTTGAAGAAGCGCAGTTCTTAAGAAGTGCAATATACATAATCAATAATTACGTTTGGACACGCACGTGTTCTTATTTCACAATCAGAAAAATGCATGTGGAGTGATTCAATGTAGTTTAGCTGGAAATGATTGAACAGGATGTGTCATGGTTAATGTGTGTGTGTGTGTGTCTTTGTTCTTTGTGCAGATTATAAGTGTATGTACACACGAACCAGGATGTCTTCAGACACTTTCAAGATTTCTCACGTTATCACAGTACGTATAGACCTAACCAATCACCATCTAACACTGGAATATATAAGATCGCCACTTACCCTCTGTTTGAGTTTGAAGTTGAAGTAGCAGACATTCAATATAACAAATAATTGCAATAGTTGTAAAGTGCAGTTCTTCATAAGCGTAATATACATATTGAATAATTACACATCCATACGTTTGGACACACACGTGTTCTCATTTCACAATCAGAGGAATGTGTTTGGGCTGTTTCACTGAAATTTAGCTGGAAATGATTCAAATGGATGTGTCATGGTTAATGTGTGTGTGATTCTTTGTTCTTTGTGCAGATTACATGTGTATGTACACACATACCAAGATGTATTCAGAAACTTTCAAGATTTCTCATGTTATCACAGTTCACTCGCTTTAGTTTAGAAAATGGAAATAAAATAGTTAAAGTTTGTCAGAACAAATGTATCTTGACAATGTCCATCCTTCTGTTAGACTGTCTCACACATGATTGAGGTTGAATAGCTGTCAGCACGATAAGTACGATTTTGGGGAAGCAAAATAAAACTCAAAAATTTAATGGTAACAGATGAATGAAGCGTCACAAATTATTCCGCACTCAGCTCCTGCAGCTTCGCAAAGGCGATAAGGCTGCTACAATGCTCCTGAAATAAAACTCAAAGGTTGTGTAGAGGTAAAATATACAATAAGTTGCAATATCAAAATAATTGCCATGGTTGCAGAATCGCAGTTCTTAAAAACAATATAAATATTGAATAAATACATGCAGTATACACACACAAACCGCATGCTTGTAAACACATATGGAGCATATAGAACAAACTGTCTTGTGATTGTGACACATCTGATGGATTTCTCACCGTTTCCAGTGAAATCTCGCTGAAGCAAAAGGTCCAGTTCTATTCATTTAGAGGCCCGAGGCAAAGTTGATTCTAGAGGCCAACCACACGACTCACATACCCTCCACTTCTCAGGAAAAATAAAGATATATAACACTGTAAAAATCAACAAGTATGATCTTATTTAAAGTCTGTTTCAATTTGAAATTGCTCTGAACACATTTTTTTATTTTAATTGAATGTAATTATTTTACAGTCACACAGCCACTGTGCCTTTGGATGAGTTTAGCCAACTGGATATAAGCAAAATGAAAAAAGCACCATCATGAAAAATGTACTTAAAATCACTGCAGCAAAGTTGCTTTTGGGGTTTTGTTCTTATTGTGTACTCTTCCACATCACATTTGGCGTCCCTGGGTGGGCAGGTAAGAGGCTGAGGACATCAGACGGCCTGTGACGGGCCATCCGGCAGGTTGCACAGGTCGAAAAAAGGTGCGATTATAGGTAAGCAGTTTTGGCCTGAGATGAAGAGGCTCATCCCAAGAGGGGACATTATTGATTACACAGAAATGAATTGAGTTGAGATGTAGAATTACAATTTTTTCTTGTCTTTGTCCGTATGAGTGTTTTGTGTATCAACCTAGCTGAGAGTGTAGAGGAGGGGCTGTTGGTCCCAGAAAAGTTGTGTGTGTGAGTGTGGACAAGGAACAGGAGAGAAAATGTTACAAAGAATAGAGAACTATTATAAATAAGGAATATATAGAAATATATAAATCCTGTATCCTCTAAAATTGCTTTTTGTTTATAAAGAATGAGTACAAGAATTTTAAACGTTTTCCGAAATATTTTGCTTTTTATAAAAATGGTATTTTGGAAAAATATTCAAGAGACTGTTATTGGATGTTGAAATCTTGTGACTATAATAAAAAAGATATGAGGTGTATTTATGGGACGACCAACACTTAGAAAAGAGAAGGTGATACATTGAGACGATCACGGCTGAAAGGCTGTGTGAGAGCCAACAAAGGAAAAATCACCCATGTTCACAATACGATGCATAAGGTAAAGAATACTAAAACATTTTCCTCTAAAGCATATTGACTAATAAAGGATACGATAGCTGATTTTTTTGTTTGAGTTCATATTTTGAAGACTTTCCCTTCTTAGTATGGCTTTTTACAGATTAATTATTCATAATTGATGATTGAAGGATTAAGACCCATGATTTTGAATCTTCTGTCCCAGTATTGATTTATATGATCAAAAATACATTTTTAAGTTCTATGATTGAGACTTTTTTCCCCATTAGTGACTTTCTGCTTTAATATATTTATTTATGTTACAGATCACAGAAGCATTTGCATGGCTGAGGAGGGGCCAGGTCTCGATATGAGAGAAGCACAGCCGTTCAGTCTAATATACAGATCATATAACAAGTGTGGTGTCTGAAACTAAGAGAATTAATATTCACTTTTGGGAGGAGGAGACATACTTTGATACAGAAGGGATAGAACAAATTCTAACAGAAGAAAGAAAACACTGTACCGGAGTCAACTGACAGAAATTCAAAATTTAGACTCTGATGAACAAAATCAAGGCACTAAAAATAAGTTGAGCGTTTTGTTTATATAGTAGTGTTTTGTGAGGTAAACCCTGAATGCTGTTGGTCCTCATAGAAAGGTGTGTGTGTGTGTGAGAGAGTGTAATAGTGCATGACAAGTTTAGGTAAACAGGACCTCCTTGTATAAAAAAAGAAATGAATTTAGATAATAATAATAATTTAGTTCAAAATAATTATCATGATTATTCGTATACACATAAGACATATCAATATAAAATGATTAGCAATGATTTATGCACAATATTTCAATATTAAGCCTAATGCCAAATGCCTAAATGTAAATGTAATTAATGAATTATGGGCTTCATTAGTGATAAGGATTGTATGATCTTTGAATTTTAACAGCCTTTAAATATGAGATATTTAAAGAGTACTTGAAATATGAAATGGGTGGATTTGAACCTTGGTAATGCCTCACTAATGGGATCAAGCGACGAATCGGATATCTAACAAAGCAAAAGAAACAAAATTGTTCATAGATGACACCCTGTAAATGGGCCGGTGGCTATAGTCACTGCCCAGCTACCTTCATCGTCCGAGGTGCCCCTCTCAACCCCCCCGGACAAGCATTCGTTCAAGATCTCTGTTAAAAGACGTGAACACTCCGCTGAAGAGCTCAAGAGCCACTGAGTCCGCTCGCTCCCCCTGTGTCACTCACAGTGTCTCTGTGTGAGAGAACACAACAGTTTCAGAAGATCATCCCGTTATTCCACATTACATACATGTGCTTGATCTGCAGAATTAATTATTTGATTTTTTTTGCTTCTGGTCTTTTATTCGTGACAACTGCTACGTGTACAAAATATATACGTTCTCAAAGAGAATTAGAGTTCTTGTCGAATCAAAATGGTTTTCCCCGATCTGATATAATATCAAATTTTCTGTTATTGGCACACGTTGTGTTGAATGCCTACAGAACTGACCGTTTTTATCACTTTAAAAACTAGTAATCTATAACATAGCCCAAAATAAAATAAAATAAAATAAAATAAAATAAAATAAAATAAAATAAAATAAAATAAAATAAAATAAAATAAAATAAAATAAAATAAAATAAAATAAAATAAAATAAAATAAAATAAAATAAAATAATAAAATAAAATAAAATAAAATAAAATAAAATAAAATAAAATAAAATAAAATATAATATAATATAATATAATATAATATAATATTAATAGTAGCCCAGATAGCAAAGCGATGTGTGAAATCTATTAAATCAATGTTAATACTGTTTATTTGTCAATTTTAACGCATCACTATCTCTTTTGGCCGAAAATAATGTGGAAAAATGTGGAAATTTCAACAAATCACCATTATTGTGAAAATGTAATAATGGCTTTGGCTACTATAAATGTTTTCAAAGAGTTTTACTCTCGCATAGTACAACACAAAACATATATGAACATATTTACTGAGTGCTACAGTGTGATAATAAGAAAGACATTTCTAAGAGCGAGTGCTGTCTTCTCCTGCACCAAATCTTACTGTCCTTTTGTTTGTTTCGGCCACTGTCCCTTTAACTGTGTGTAGATGTGTACATACAGTTTTTGATAGATGATCTTTTTTAAATGCATCTGTTGAGGATATTTAACACTTGTTTTATTTTTGCTCTTATTCCCTTTCATTCAAGATTGATTTTAATACGGATATGACCAAATAATTCCACCTAAACACCTTAAATTTGTTTGAAGAACAAAATTATATTCTTATCCTTTTATTACATTAGCCAAGTTTTACATTCATAAAACCAAAATAACATATTTTCAAAACCATTTATTTTTAAACCATTATAAATGTAAAACACAAAATAAAGATGTAATTTAATGCCCATTCTTTATTTTCCGATATTTTATTTATATGTATTTAGTTATGTTATATTGTATTTCTTTTTAACTTTTATTTGTATATATCTGTAATTCAGTTCATGAGTATTGTGTCTTTGTTATTTTATTAATCTTTGATGAAAGAAGATTGTTTTTGTTTATTTCTTTGTATATATTTCTGTATATTTAATATTACAGTGTTTAGTAACATTTAGTTACATTAAATTATTATAAGTGTAGTAACCATGTTTTTTTGGTGGACTGATTATTTAGGGCCAGCCCCCCTAAAAATTATTAGATTAATTAATTTGTGATCGCTTCAGTCCCCTTTAAAAACTAATTTGAAACGGGGGCGCGATGCGTCAAGTTTCGGCTCCTCCCCTGATCTAAATCTGCATGGATTCAGCGCGTTATTCAATCCGCAGGGGCGCCGAGCGGAGCGAACATCAGAGAGTACAAGGTGTGTGTGTGCATTCACTGATAGATTGCTATGATATGACACCTGCATCGGTGCAGTTCTTGTAATTTCAGTTTACATAATGTTACTGGATCAATACACGGTTAGGTTTCTCATCCTACACCTGTACGTCTTCACTGCGTTTAGACCTTATCACAGTGTGATAGTTGTTTTTTTCTTCCAACAAAAATGAAGCGATTAACACTCATGCCAATATACTTTAGAAAACGATGAGGATTTATTTGAATTTACTTTTTAACATTTAAAACTTATTAAGGTGTATCTCGGCATTAGATGATGTTGCCATCATGCACAGAAATGGTTAAATACACACATCATTGTCTGAAAGCAACAAATGGCAGAGAGAGAGAAACATCATGTGAAGTTATTTTGTTTTAATTAATAGAATTTTTTGTAAGAAATAATGAGTTAATCATGTTACATTAGAGTAAGAGTAGAGTAAAGGGATTTGTGTTTTATTTAAGTTAATTGATTTATAGCAGTGGCAAATTGATAATTCATGTCAATCCAAAATTCTTCTAGAAAAGGTTAGACATGTTTAAAAACATTATACCTAAGCCATGACAAATAAATGAATAATACATTTATATATATATATATATATATATATATATATATATATTATTGAGTTTTAAAAAAATCTTTTTAAAATTATTTGTGGTAATTATTGACTACATGAATAAACCAATGACTGATATAAAGTCACATTTACATTTAGTAATTTAGAAGACGCTTTATCCAAAGCGACTTCATGAGGGTTCAATGTGCAATATTGAGAGGTGAGGTGTCTGAGTGCCATCATCTTGACACAGGTGTACCTCAGGGCTCAGTGCTTGGTCCGTTGCTATTCTCTGTATACATGACATCCTTAGGCTCTGTCATTCAGAAAAATGGCTTTTCCTATCACTGCTATACTGATGATACACAACTCTACTTGTCCTTTCGGCCTGATGATCTGACTGTTTCTGCACGCATCTCAGCTTGCCTAGCTGACATCTCGCTCTGGATGAATGGCCATCACCTGCAGCTGAACCTTACAAAAACAGAACTGCTTGTAATCCCGGCCGACATAAAGATTCATCACTACCTCTCATTTCAACTGGGCTCATCAACCATCACATCTTCCAGAAAGGCAAGAAACCTGGGAGTGGTGATCGATGATCAGCTTAACTTCACAGATCAAGTTTCCAGCCCCGGCTGGTCCTGTAGATTCATGCTCTACAATATTAGGAAAATTAAACCCTTCCTATCAGAGCATGCTACGCAAGTCCTAGTACAGGCTCTGGTCCTGTCCAGACTGGACAACTGCAATGCGCTACTGGGTGGACTTCCAGCTTGCACAACCAAACCTCTACAGATGATCCAGAATGATGTGGCAATAGTTATCTTTAATGAACCGAAGAGAGCACACGTCACTCCTCTAGTCATTAAGCTACATTGGCTCCCCATAGTCGCTCGCATCAAAATAAAGAGTCTGCTCCTGGCCTACAAGACCACCAGTGGTTCGACACCACCTTATCTTCACTCGCTAATGCAGATATATGTACCCGCCAGATCCCTACGCTCTGCAGACGAACAACGGCTTGTGGTGCCATCCCAAATGGTAAAAAATCGTACCTTTTCCGGATCGGTTCGACCAGATCTGCAGATTCTTTAGCCATCTTCAAGAATCGTCTGAAAACACATCTCTTCCGTCAACATCTGGCTGATCAGTTCTGACTTCTATTTCTTCTCTACTCTTTATAAAAAAATAAAAAAATCTAATTTATCTCTGTATACTGTATTAGTTTATATGAGACCAATCTTCTTTTTCTGATTGCACTTATGCTTTTTGTTGTCCTTATGCTTCCATTGCTTACCCCACCTGTAAGTCGCTTTATAAAAGCGTCTGCTAAATGACTGAATGTAAATATATAATAAAAGGCCCATTTTCAGTATCACTACATTATATTGTAGACTTTATTTGATTATTTTTCACAAGTTAAAAAAAGCAGGTATTTTATTAACTTTTAAAATGCACTGATCCATAATTTATTCTTTATTAAAACTGAATATCAATGAGGTTTCAAGCATAAAAACATCTTATGCAGTCACTGCAGTCTATTCATCAAGGACGTGAATTCAGAACTGAGCAATGACGCCATCTAGTGATTCTTCTGCAGATTTGCACCATCCTTTGACACTCGATGACTTTGGTCACAATGCAGAATGGATGTTGCTGGCCTTAAATTCTGAAATATCAAGGATAGTGAAATGATGTGATCAGTGGGGAATCAATTAGACTATGAAAAGAAAAACCCGCCCGCCAACTTTACAGTTGTTGTTTTTCAAGAGTTTAACTCTGTGACAGAAATCAAAAACTCTCAAGAAAAAGGCGACATCGAATTATTTTTCATTTAATCCTGACGAAACATTTCCTTGATAAGCTTCACTAAAAGAGCACTCTGTGGTCACAAACTTTAGTCAAGCATTGCGCGTGCACATTTGCAGCGAAGTTATAATTTTAAGCCGATCGAGCGGTGTCCTTGTCATCTGTGTCTGCTCGCCCGCGCGATCACAGTGAACATGTTCATTTAAAATAAAATAAATTTAAAGGATTTATGTATTCAGAACCGATGATTGTATCAATTTTTTCAATTGTTTTCAAGCATACCAACTAAGAGTATTCAAACTAAAGCAAAATAACTTTAATATGTGATTAACTGTCCGTTGTTAAGAAACAAACCCAATCTGTTGTCCAATATGCAAATGAAATATTTATGGAGTTGTTTAATAAAAGACCACATTCTTTATGTTGCTGAAAGTCTTTTTTATGATTGACATTGCAATGAAAGCGCAGCAATATTTAGCTGTACCTGCTGCTGACTCTTTTCTATTACTTCAATATGAACCACTATCACTTTAATCATAACTTTATTTGTGTGATTATTACTTTACAGGTTAGCAGACATCGGTTTTGCTGCAATATATTTACATTAGGGAAGATTATTGGTTTCCACATCAACTTGCTTGTTTATCCTAATTCTAAATTGATCAAACTGAGATCTTAATGTACCGTAAGACATTAAAGAAGCTGACAATGTGATTTTTAGGATTTTTTTTCCCGAGTTTTATTGTTACAGTTTCAAGCTCTATTTGATCAAAAACATGCAGCCTTAGTCAACAACAGAATGTTTTTTTTAAAACATAAAATCAACAACAAACCAGAAACTTTTGTTGAATGATTTATTTAAATGATCATGTGTTTTATGCTTCAATCAGTTTAATTCTAATCATAAATCTAGAGAAACTAACACAGAGCTCTTCAGATTATACTCTCTTGCGTTGTTTTCTTCAACAAGTTCGAGCAGCTTGTGTGTTTACTTCTATAGAAACTCACTGAGGTAATGCTTCTTCACGTCCTAAAGGCAAAAAATAAACACATTTATGAATCAAAGTACAACATTTGTACAACAAGTTAAACTTTTGAAAGTTTAGTACCAGTTTCCCAAAAAAGCAGGGACAGGCATCAGGATGGTCCACGATGTATTTAGATTGTTTGTCATCCGACAGATCATGGAATGTTTTTTCAGTATAGTCAGCCTGTGATCATAAACCAAAAAACACATATTTGTCACGTCTGTTTTGTGAATGTCATTAGATCAGAAGAATTTTAAGCTATAAATGCATCTCCAGGAAGCACAAACCTGATCAAGGAAGTGGAACCAAGTAGATGAGAATTTATCAGAGAGGAAGACGTCTATCTTTTGGTTATAATCAGTGGGAGTGATCTCAGTACCTCGAGAACATGAAGTCAACACAAAGACTGCATGGATGACAGATTCAGAAAAGATGAAACAAATGGATTATAGACACAGAACTTTCAAATATAAACCAGCGTGATCCCAAACCCTTATAAGAGAGTTTAACCTACCTTTCTCATTGTCAGTCAATTGGTTTTTGAACAAGTTTGCAGAATAACTGCTGTCCACGAATATGATCATCTGCAGAACATAAACATAATGAAGATATTTAAAATGACCAACATCTAGTTCTCATTAAATTATCTTTTAAATGATCAGAGATCTTTGCTCTCATTTAGGTTTAATATGTTATTAAACAGAAGGGGTGCTTCATCTTTACTGTCTGTCATTACTCGTGTGGTGTTGCTTGATGATTGTTCTGTATGTTTCAATGGCTGAATCTTTTAAGATTATATACAGATCATCATCATCATTTGAATAGTGCTTTATTGTGTATTGCTGTACACCCAAAATAATGAATTGATGTACCTTGGAGAATTTATTCTTGTCAGTCATGTTCTGAATTGCTGCAATGAAATCACTGGCATGAAGCTGTCATAGAAATACAGAATTAATGTTATAGAAGTCAACAGGTTGTCATATTTAAACACAACAGGTCTATGTCTTAATCCATGTATCCACATATCACATCTTGAACCTTGAAATAACATCTTAACTTTAATAACAAGTCTTTGCTTTTCACTATATTATACATACAAAATATACAATTTTGAATCAGTTTGGTCATTAGAATGCTGCTTTGTTTTAAAAGTGAATCACTAAATGACTAAACTATTGACAATAAATGATGGCCATTTTTTAAATCATACCATTATGGCTCATCATTACACATTTAGTCATTTAGCTTTTATCCAAAGTGATTCAGAAAAACTATTATTATTATTATTATTATTACAAATATAATGTTTATCATGTCCCTCCTAAAAGTATCTCGCGTCTTTGCTTTTTATACTTACAGAATGATCAGGAAATTCAAACGTGCTTTCAGTCCCTAGACCGGTCATGTAGATGTAGATGTTGTCATCTCTATCACTGCATTAAATAAAAATTTAAAGATGATTATTTATTTTAGCACTTTATTTCACAGTCCTGTTATCCATGTACACTAGTGTGTAACTGTAATTACTATCCCTGAACCCAACTCTAAACTTATACCTGACCCATATTAAGTACTTGTAGTTATTATTTGGGTATAAGAACTATAAGTACACTGCAAAAGTTCATGTACTGTAAAACGTGCAACCATGAGAACAGTTTCCAAAATCTAACTTGATCAAATAGCTTTTTGACCTGCAAGTGGTGCTGTCACTTAACATATAAAACCTATATATGTAGATACACACACACATACACACACACACGCGCACGTACACACACACACACACACACACACATGCACACACACAGCCACACACACTTGCACACACACATGCACACGCGCACGTACACACACACACACACACACACACACACACACACACACACACACACACACACGCACACACATTCTGTATAGCATAGAAAGATTTCTTCTGAATAGACAAACAGACCTGTCTATGACTTTCTTATCAGTGCACTCATTCGCTTGAAGAGCATTCAGGAAGTTCTGTGGGGTCACATCCTGTAAAATAAATTGATCATTATTGTCACAAGTCATAATAGTTTTCAGATATTGAATATAAACATCAACATAATATTTGACATTACAAACGTTACCGTTCCAGTGTAATCCTTCAGAACTCCTTTATACACGTTTTCATTATCCAGTACACTGAGAATGGTTCCCTTCTGGGGGTTTCTGCAGGTAGACAATGAGAAGAAAAGTGTGAAGTACAATCATCTCCAACAATCTGTTTTCTATATTCTGTGATCACATGTTTGCAGACCTGATAAAACTATTTATTTCATTTATAAACTTTTTTTAAACAGACTTCTGTACTTTACACTTACACTGCACTACACTTGATGTGTAATATGACAATAAATAAAAAGGAAAAAGTCTAACACACTTATAAGTGTTTTTCTAATGACTGGAGCAGTGATGGTGAATTTGACTGAATTTACTGTATAGTATCTATTTCTCTCTGAGAAGCTAATGTGTCAGGGCTCCATTACACTGTTGTTTCATGAACAGTTTAATGTTTAGCAGTGACTATTACATTCAACCACGATACAAAACTGAAAATATTACTCACTTGTGATTATCAGCGATGTCATCATACATCATCGTCACAATCTGCTCATCAGGAATGTCTTGTCTCTTAATCAACTGATAGTGACAGCACACATTGGCCTGAAACACAAATGAAACAAATGATTTTTATATGTATTTACAGTCATCACATACAAGCTGAAGAACAGCACACATAGAGGATTCATTATCATGAAAATGACAAAACAAGCACAGACCTGATGTTTGTAATTTTTCCAGCCCTTTGAGCCGGCGACAAGGAGAACCCATTTTTTTCCAGACATTTCTTGATTTTTTCAAATAATGTTGCTTTCTGAAAACCAAAGAAAAGATCACAATATGTAGACTTTGTGTTATAAAGTTTAGCACAAAATTCGGTTTTATACTTTGCAGCACTTAAAGAGTTGCTTTTGCTAACAAAGTCCTGAAAAGTATCATAATGAGAAAACTAATTAACATTAATTGGTTAATGAATGTATAAGTTTCTAACTGTCCTGATACAATCTGAATGCTACAAGTGTTATTCGAGATTGAAATAATAAAGTTGAGTAGATCGTTGTCCATCATACCTGCGTTGAGTAACAGGTGTGTGTCTGTCCAGTGGTTTTCAGGTGTTTTAGTCTGATAATCTCTGTCTTTATATAGGCAGTAAACTGCGCTCATTTGAGACGGTGGGTGGAGAATACAACGGGTCGGAGCGGCTCTTCATATTATACAATACTTTGATTGGCAGTTACTTCCTTTTATCTTATCTATTATCATCAAAAAACGTTAAATGTTGAATTTTTCAGTTAATGTTCACGCACGTGTGTTTCTGAATTTGTTACATTTTTTTAACATACGATGGATGTATAGTTATTGTGTAATGGTGAGCGTGTATTACAGCAATGTGTTCACTTAAAACGTATTGACATATATATTTCCATATTTTAGTGTGAGTATAATGTTAAAACTGCATTTGTACACTTGTATTATACCAAGTAAAAAGGTAAGAATTTACTTCACTGAAATTTTTCTTATGAAGCTAAAATATCTTTTAATCTGAAGGTGAATGCATGAATGTTGGGAAATTACTTTTTTAGACATAAACATAAATGTGCACTTCACAATTATTACAAAAACTACAATTTTACTAATAAAATATTTTTGAAATGCATTACCGAACAACGAAGAAAAGCAGCCAATAAAAGCTCAGACTGGATGTGAACTTCTTCAATATTCTTAAAGAAATCTTCGGTTAGAGAACAGAAGCTAATTTATAAAATAAAAGAGAGTTTTTACAGATTCTAGTCTTCTTAAGGCAGTTGAAGATGCTAAAACATAGCATGGTATTGATTTACTTCAGATTATTTAATATTACATAATAAATTCAGCAAACATACTTTTTCATTTATCTATTAACTATTAAAATCCCAGAAATACGAGTCTGATTCATCAAGCTGCGGTTAAATTTCAACAGAAATTAGTAGAAAGCATTTGAGTATCCCACGAAGGCAAATATAACTGACGTAGGAAAATATGCAGAGAAGGAAATATCGCACAGACATAGATCATAACTCATTGAGACATTTTCAAAACTCAGTTATACAGTATGACATTTTAATGATCTCTTCTTTCCTGTAGCTAGTGGTAAGAGCATTGTGTTAACAACCCAAGGTTGTGGGTATAAATGTACCTATAGGTTAATGCAATGTAAGTCGCTTTGGATAAAAGCGTCTGCCATACGTAAATGTAACTGCATCATTATCTCTTGTCAAATCTTAAAAATGTGGGTCAAAAATGGACAAACCCATGTGCTAAAAATCCCATCATAGGTTAATTTCTGCCCAATGGTTGGGTTGATCCATTTTATACCAAACGCTGCATAGATTGAAATAAATTAACTTTTTTTAGAGAGATTAGATCAGATCCTCACAAACACATGATGAATGAATTCCCAGACATCCTTCAGAAACATCTTCCATTTACTGAGCAATTTCATCCCACTCTGAAACTTGTTCTACACTGTTAGACCTTTCCAGGCATTTCTACAGTCAAATACTGGCAACACTGTTGCCAGCTACTTACTGTAATGTATATTCCACAGTAAGTAGCTGGCAACAGTGTTGCCAGCATTTTACTGTAACTGAGACTTTACGGTGACTAACTGGCAACAGTGTTGCCAGCATTTTACTGTAACTGAGACTTTACGGTGACTAACTGGCAACAGTGTTGCCAGCATTTTACTGTAAATCAAGATTAACAGCAAATAACTGGCAAGAGTAGTGATAGTTATTTACTGTAATGCATCACAATCACAGTGGAATACTACATATGCATTCTGTGTATTTAATATTGTAGTCATTCTGCTCCATCAAAAATGCTGCAATTTTATTTCATGGTATTATCTTCTAAAAAGACAAAGAAATTCAAGAGGTTTCAACAAACGTAATTTATTACTTAAGCAAAACATGCATACAAAACACAAGAAAATCCATAATTACATACGACAATTAAACAAATCACATAATTCAAAAAAACTGAATATTTTTCTGAAATAAAAAAATCCACTGCTAGTGTATAGCTAAGTATAAATAAGTATAAATAAAATAAATGGAAAATATAGAAAATAATAACACTGTATTGTAGATATGGGTGTGTATATAGAAATGTATGGCAAAGATCAGTCAAAATGTTAACTAAATACATTCTATTTTCTTTAACAAAAAACAAATATATAAATAAACAGCAGAAATTTTGTCACGTATCAATTCATTAAACATTTTTTCAACACAACTTTGAAAATTAATTAGTAGTCACAACAATACATGTAACCAAAAACCTAAAATATTCACTTACAATTTTTCACAAACACACACAAATACATAGAAAATAGGCAAATCTTTAAATGAAATAAAAACTATTAAAAAAAACATATATAATCAAAACAAAAACAATACAATGATTTGTAGATTTGGTTTATCATGTTGTTCCAAACTATTAGTAACTCAGCACAAATTGAATTACCTCATTTTGCGCTACAATAATTGTATTAATAAATATTGCTTGCACTTACTTAAATACATGTTTTCCACTCAAATTCGGTGAGCCGCTGCAAAAATGTATGAACATGTGGATTCCTGATTTGAACCTTTCTTGTAACAGATGAGCCAGTTTTGCGGCTAGTTCCAGCTTTTGCAGCACATTTTGTCCCCTCAGGATTAATCCTCACAAAGAATCTGAAAATCATATGATTTTTATCAGTTAGTAACAAATCAAACACAGAATCATGAGAAACACTAACAACAACAAATTCAGACATGATAGAATATAATTAAAATCATTACTGTGCATATAATATCTCATTTATCACTTACCTTTGAATGAGCTCTAGTGTGGCACTGGCTGACTCTTGGTGCTCAACATTAAGCGACTGATCTGAAGTTTTAACTTGTCTGTCTGTTGCTACTGTATCACACTGTTTGAGGAGATAAAACTGCTGCTTTGGACATGACTGCTTATGCTTTTGGGATAAATGAGTGATGAAAGATGTTCTCACTCTGAAATATTTCAAGCAATCTTCAACGGGGCAACCAACTTTTCTACCATCTGTAATATGAATCCGCAGGTGTATGCACAGCTCTGAAAAATGACTAGCCACAAATTCACACACTGGAAGCTGACAGTGGAAACAGCCTGTGAATGCCTACGTGTGTCCTGTGTTTGTGACTGCCTGTGGTTTCTGTGAATGTGACCTTAATGAGGAGAATTTCTTAAACATACAAGGGCACTGCTGCCTGCCACAGGCAAAATTCGCTCTGTGTTGGTGTTTTTCAACATGTGTATAAACAAGGCCTAGTTGGCGGAAAGGCAAATCGCACAGTTTGCACCTTACATTGTGGGTAATGTGACTACACGATAAAAAAGAAACAGGTAAAATAAAGAAACAAGCAGTGGGGTCAGCTGCTAATAACAAAAAAGTTCAACACTATGGGATACTGAAAGTTGTGAGATGCTAAAAGCTAGCTAACAGGTAGCTTTTTGGAACCAAAAGATACGGAGCACATAATAAGAAATTATTAACTTTACCTACGTTTGCAGTATATTTAAAAAAAACTTCTAAATATTTGAAATGTTTACATCATTGTTGGGGATTCCATTTTAAGTTTTAAACCATGAAAATCCAGTCAGTAAGATAATTAACACAGCACAAGCAAAAGAACAAAAACTCAGAGATCACACACACCTGGTTGCCCTTAAAGCGGCAACACCTTTGAGTTAAGAATTAAGTAGTCAGTGCAGTATAGTAAAAAAGGCTGTATTTTACAGCTGAATTTTACAGCTGTTATCTGTAATGTGTTTATATAGTAATTAACTGTAATATATTATTTTCGCTACAGAAATGAATCTTATGTTTCAGTAAAACACTGTTTCCCAATGTTACTGCTAAACACTGCCTATTTTAAAGTTATTTACCCTGTAATTTACGGCAAGGTTTAACAGTGTATTATAATGCTTCTGTTTATTGAAGTCAAATAAAATAATGGCCTAAAATGATTTTTATCAGACTAAATGATAATGATAATGCCTGAGTAAAATGCACATAACAAAATTGCTTATTTTTTTATCTAAAATTGATACAAAAACAAAAGATATTAATAAAACTACAAGAACACTACAAATAAAAGGAATATAACTGTACTGATATCCTTCAATAAATCCGATAATTGTCCAATGTCTATAATGTTTAGGAATAAATCTTATTTTGAAACTATAGATTGTGTTGATGTCATTGTAATTTGGTGCTGAAGACTGAAATAAAATTTGTCTATCCCATACATTTTATATCAATGGAAATGAATTATTTAATTTTATAAAATATAATCTCATTTCATTTTCCAAATGATGCACAGATTTGTTCTATAAATATAACAAGTATATAATAAATGAACAAAGACTTTCTTTATTATAATACAGCATCTCCTTCTTAATGGGTTCAAGTGTTCTTGATGTATATTGACCTGCAATAAAGATATCAATGAAAAGAGGTTTGTGGATGCTAAAACAATGTTCGTTTTCGAATTTCGAACATCTTAAATTAAAGAATATATTAATACAACTTTCGTTTAAAAAACTTTCATTTAAATATCTCCCTGTCCAACTGTGCAGAATATCTGCATGATATTGAAAGAATGAATGAATGGAGGAAGTTTTAAAGTTGTCACGATTGAGAGACCAAAGAATCCAGTTGCAAGTGTAAACAGATTTAATATAATAAGGAGAGCGGAAACAGGAATAGTGGGAGGAAGACAAAGTGAGTAGGTTGTAGAAGCTGATCTTAGATCGTTATAGATTGAGTCCAACCATCCCGAAGATCCAAACACTACTGGTAGTCCTCAGCAATATGATTATCCCCGCTACTCCTGGACAGACCTGACAAGAGACTAGGTGAACAATGAGCAAGAGTCACAACGATCTGACAATGAGCTTAGGGATAGCAGGGCAGATATAGGCAGCCGGCAATGCACTACAGGTGCCGCCAAGCTGATTGCTAATCAACGCCCTGGTGCTAAGGGAACGGTAATCAGCAAACAGACATGAGACAAACAAGCAGGAATGAACACACGGATCCATGAACCGTGACAAAAGTAATATACATTTTAACTAAAGTTAAAAATCTTTAATATCGTTTTAATATAGATTAAAAACTTATTTTGTTTTGCGAAAAATATACTTTGTTTTGTGTGATGTACGTAAACAAAAATATGCTAGAATGTATGTAAACTGATTTGTCTGTGGGATAGAGGTTCATAAGAAATAATACATATTGAATAAATATATACGTACAGAACATATGAAGAGATTCCAAAATGAGATAAATACGGTTTAATATATTTTTACAAAATGATGTTTTAAGTATTTTATCATGTTTTATTGTGTTAGTTTGCTGTATTTTTCTGGTTATTATGGCTGAAATTAAAACAAACCGACAACAGTTTCAATGATATTGATTGGAAAGCACAATGAGAAAGCATGATTTTTTTTAAAAATTGTAAAACTTTCTCTTGAAAATAAACTCCTCATATATAATTATATATATATATATATATATATATATGTGCATAAATACTGTAGACAAATACAGTATGTTGGTAAACATATATGGGCATGCACATAATATACTGTGAGCGGGACAAATATCTGGAACAGGTTTTCAGAATCTCATTGTCTGATCAGTTCCTGAGAGTTACATGTTGTGACATATGGAACATAGCTGTAGTGTACTGGAGTGAGACACAACCGATGAAACTTCACAGATACAGCCCACATAAATCACTGATTGTGAAATGAGAACATAGACATGTGAAAACATGGACTAAAGGACTAAAGCAGTATTTACATGTTATTATTTTGTGATAAGTGGTCTACATAAGATAAAACCAGAGAAATTGAATGAACAAACAAAGCATTTGAAATGAAGTTTGATAATAATATGCATTACGAAAGGCAGTTAAATGAAACTTCTTTAGATAAAACCTGTATTTTGTGTAGTGGGAAATATATTTGTATTTACTGTACTGACATTATAGAAAAAATATATAATGTCTGTAAACTGTGCAGTTTTAATGACCTGCAATTATTTAAAGTTTAGAAATGTTCCCCCAGTTTAGATGTGAATAGCAATGACTGTAAAGGTAAATGTTTTCATGATTTTTTATTTTCTGTTATGAGTTAGAAATTTGACTATTTAAGAGTTGTGCTGAAATAGTGGGATTATAACTCCTTGTCCTGTTACTGTAATTTAATCCATCAAAATGTTAAAGAGACCGGTGGCGTGGCTTCACCTCACTTCAAATATAAATACTTTTATGTGGTTTTGACAAATATTAATCAATAATTGTTCAACATTATCTTATTTTAAATTGATGATTAACACCAACCTTTTCTAATACAGAAAGTAGAGAATAATTCATGGTTTAAGTCTTAATGAATGCTTAGGCTCTTTTTTCTTACATTATAAAAATTTCAACTTTTTCTATGATGTAGAGGTAAAAACAAAATAATTGCAATAGTTGTAAAGTGCAGTTCTTCAGAAGCTCAATATTCATATTGAATAATTACACATCCATACGTTTGGACACACACGTGTTCTCATTTCACAATCAGAGGAATGTGTGTGGGCTGTTTCACAGAAATTTAGCTGGAAATGATTCAAATGGATGTGTCATGGTTAATGTGTTTCTTTGTTCTTTGTGATCATTACATGTGTATGTACACACGAACCAAGATGTATTCAGAAACTTTCAAGATTTCTCACGTTTTCACAGTTCACTCGCTTTAGTTTAGAAAATAGTAATAAAATTGGACAAGAAAGAGTTTAAGTGCGTAAGAACAAATGTATCTTGACAATGTCCATCCTTCTGTTAGACTGTCTCACACATGATTGAGGTTGAATAGCTGTTAGCTGTTACATTTACGTTCACAATTAGATAAAACCAACTGAAGGCAACCAATGACCAATCCATCAATATTTTATCTGTGGTGTAAAAGGTCATATTAGCAATAAAACCACATCAAACTTGAGTTTCTTATTGATTAAGGCAAATCGCATGTGTTTTGATACAGGTGTGCAAAAGTATATGTACAATAAACACAATAACTGAACGCATAAAGCTTTCTAATCAGTGAAACTGTCAATCTCTTCAAAACCTCTGAACATTCTTTCATCGTGTGAACCATCACGTGCTAAATTATCCATTTAGATTTCAGTTCATGGGGGAAAAGATTTCTTGTGTTGAAAGATTTCTTCATTGAATACATTTTGTGCCAAAGCACAACAGCATTGGCATATTGTTCACATAATAAGAAATTATTAACTTTACCTACGTTTGCAGTATATTTAAAAAAAACTTCTAAATATTTGAAATGTTTACATCATTGTTGGGGATTCCATTTTAAGTTTTAAACCATGAAAATCCAGTCAGTAAGATAATTAACACAGCACAAGCAAAAGAACAAAAACTCAGAGATCACACACACCTGGTTGCCCTTAAAGCGGCAACACCTTTGAGTTAAGAATTAAGTAGTCAGTGCAGTATAGTAAAAAAGGCTGTATTTTACAGCTGAATTTTACAGCTGTTATCTGTAATGTGTTTATATAGTAATTAACTGTAATATATTATTTTCGCTACAGAAATGAATCTTATGTTTCAGTAAAACACTGTTTCCCAATGTTACTGCTAAACACTGCCTATTTTAAAGTTATTTACCCTGTAATTTACGGCAAGGTTTAACAGTGTATTATAATGCTTCTGTTTATTGAAGTCAAATAAAATAATGGCCTAAAATGATTTTCATCAGACTAAATGATAATGATAATGCCTGAGTAAAATGCACATAACAAAATTGCTTATTTTTTTATCTAAAATTGATACAAAAACAAAATATATTAATACAACTACAAGAACACTACAAATAAAAGGAATATAACTGTACTGATATCCTTCAATAAATCCGATAATTGTCCAATGTCTATAATGTTTAGGAATAAATCTTATTTTGAAACTATAGATTGTGTTGATGTCATTGTAATTTGGTGCTGAAGACTGAAATAAAATTTGTCTATCCCATACATTTTATATCAATGGAAATGAATTATTTAATTTTATAAAATATAATCTCATTTCATTTTCCAAATGATGCACAGATTTGTTCTATAAATATAACAAGTATATAATAAATGAACAAAGACTTTCTTTATTATAATACAGCATCTCCTTCTTAATGGGTTCAAGTGTTCTTGATGTATATTGACCTGCAATAAAGATATCAATGAAAAGAGGTTTGTGGATGCTAAAACAATGTTCGTTTTCGAATTTCGAACATCTTAAATTAAAAAATCTATTAATACAACTTTCGTTTAAAAAACTTTCATTTAAATATCTCCCTGTCCAACTGTGCAGAATATCTGCATGATATTGAAAGAATGAATGAATGGAGGAAGTTTTAAAGTAATTTACATTTTAACTAAAGTTAAAAATCTTTAATATCGTTTTAATATAGATTAAAAACTTATTTTGTTTTGCGAAAAATATACTTTGTTTTGTGTGATGTACGTAAACAAAAATATGCTAGAATGTATGTAAACTGATTTGTCTGTGGGATAGAGGTTCATAAGAAATAATACATATTGAATACATATATACGTACAGAACATATGAAGAGATTCCAAAATGAGATAAATACGGTATAATATATTTTTACAAAATGATGTTTTAAGTATTTTATCATGTTTTATTGTGTTAGTTTGCTGTATTTTTCTGGTTATTATGGCTGAAATTAAAACAAACCGACAACAGTTTCAATGATATTGATTGGAAAGCACAATGAGAAAACATGATTTTTTTTAAAAATTGTAAAACTTTCTCTTGAAAATAAACTCCTCATATATAATTATATATATATATATATATATATATATATATATATATATATATATATATATATATATATATATATATGTACATAAATACTGTAGACAAATACAGTATGTTGGTAAACATATATGGGCATGCACATAATATACTGTGAGCGGGACAAATATCTGGAACAGGTTTTCAGAATCTCATTGTCTGATCAGTTCCTGAGAGTTACATGTTGTGACATATGGAACATAGCTGTAGTGTACTGGAGTGAGACACAACCGATGAAACTTCACAGATACAGCCCACATAAATCACTGATTGTGAAATGAGAACATAGACATGTGAAAACATGGACTAAAGGACTAAAGCAGTATTTACATGTTATTATTTTGTGATAAGTGGTCTACATAAGATAAAACCAGAGAAATTGAATGAACAAACAAAGCATTTGAAATGAAGTTTGATAATAATATGCATTACGAAAGGCAGTTAAATGAAACTTCTTTAGATAAAACCTGTATTTTGTGTAGTGGGAAATATATTTGTATTTACTGTACTGACATTATAGAAAAAATATATAATGTCTGTAAACTGTGCAGTTTTAATGACCTGCAATTATTTAAAGTTTAGAAATGTTCCCCCAGTTTAGATGTGAATAGCAATGACTGTAAAGGTAAATGTTTTCATGATTTTTTATTTTCTGTTATGAGTTAGAAATTTGACTATTTAAGAGTTGTGCTGAAATAGTGGGATTATAACTCCTTGTCCTGTTACTGTAATTTAATCCATCAAAATGTTAAAGAGACCGGTGGCGTGGCTTCACCTCACTTCAAATATAAATACTTTTATGTGGTTTTGACAAATATTAATCAATAATTGTTCAACATTATCTTATTTTAAATTGATGATTAACACCAACCTTTTCTAATACAGAAAGTAGAGAATAATTCATGGTTTAAGTCTTAATGAATGCTTAGGCTCTTTTTTCTTACATTATAAAAATTTCAACTTTTTCAACTTGTTGTAGCCACAAATTAAGAGTAAATTGGGGAAAAAAACATAGTTAATGGTGTGTTAATAGTGAGAATTGTCCCCTATACTGAAGTGTGACCAAAAACTGTAAAGAATCACATTTGTGTTGTGTGGGAATTGCGTTGCTTTAAATATGCACCCTTGTCCCATAAACCGAATCCATCAAAATGTATTTTATTTAGGCGACTGAATCTACAGTGTTGTGTATGATGCTCCTGAAATAAAACTCAAAGGTTGTGTAGAGGTAAAAAATACAATAAGTTGCAATATCAAAATAATTGCCATGGTTGCAGAATCGCAGTTCTTAAAAGCAATATAAATATTTAATTAATACATACAGTAAACACACACATACCGCATGCTTGTAAACACATATGGAGCATATAGAACAAACAGTCTTGTGATTGTGACACATCTGATTGATTTCTCACCGTTTCCAGTGAAATCTCGCTGAAGCAGAAGGTCCAGTTCTATTCATTTGGTGTCCCGAGCTGATTCTGTATGCCACCCTCCAGAGGTGTGGTGGTCGGGGGGTTCCAGAGCTTTCTTGGAGAAAGATGGGTACAGCCCTGACCGGTAACCTTTCACAGACGGGCCTTAGCTCTCTACTGGCAAGAGGCCGTCCGGCTCGGGTTTACACCGGGTGAGCGCACTCTTAATCAGAGAAGCGCTGCAGAGGTCACCCCATACCCGTGGGGAGGAATATGGTGGATAAGGTATGGTCTCGTCCTTGGAGGAGAACGCATGGAACGTGCGGACTGGGTAGTTAACCGCAAGGTGGAGGTCCACCTGGGGAAGCTCATGGGTTACCATGTATGGGAACCGTTGTCACGAGGGTATAACAGACGGAACAGCCCAAGGGGGAGGGGGGTGTTACTGCGTCTGATAGCAGCACCAGGTCCGGTTAGAACTATCTGTGATAGGTCATATGGTGTCCCGGCCTAAAGGGGAAGGCTGCTCTGCCCAGCCACCCCCCAGGGGGTGCTTGCTTAGTGATGGATGGAATGCCTGTTCTTAACCAGTGTCTGGGTAAGAAGGAAGTTTGGTGAGGTACCAGTTTCTTAGCCATGTGTTTGGGTAAGAAGAAAGGTAGACAGCACACTGACCAATCCTCTTGGAGGATGGGAAGGTCCTTTCGCAGGCATACGCCCCCCTGGATGCTTTCCTACTTGTCGCAACGCAGGACGTGGGCTGACACCGGGTTTACGCAAAGGTTGTTAACCCTTGCGAAGGTGTTCAGGCGTAGCCCAACCCACAGCTCTACAGATGTCTGCAAGAGAGGAGCTTCTGGCCAGTGCCCAGAAGGTGGTAATACCCCGTGTGGAATAAGCCCTCAGGGCATGGGAGATTCTGAGATCGGAATGCCGTCGTAACGGCATCCACGACCCAGTGCGACAGCCTCTGCTTGGAGACAGCCTTCCCCTTCTGCTGTCCTCCAATACAGACAAGGAGCTGGTCAGAGCTAATGAAGCTCTGCGTGCGGTCCAGGACACAACATGGATGGAGTTGGGTCTTCCCTCCCCGATGGGGAGCGCCTGCAAGTTCACCACTTGGTTCCGAAGGGGAGTAGTGGGAACTTTGGGCACGTATCCGGGCCTGGGTCTCAGGATAACGTGAGAGTTACCAGGGCCGAATTCAAGGCAATCCGGGGACACAGAGAATGATTGGAGGTCCCCTACCCTCTTGAAGGAACAGGGCGCCAACAGGGGGGGGTCTTACTCAGGTGAGGAAGATCGGAACCTCCAAGGGGCACTTGGACCCACGTTAGAGTCCCAAGAGGGTATGGAGCAGAGATGAGGCGGATTCCGCCCTCTCGCGCCCCTTAGGAACCTGGTGACCAGGTCGTGCTGCCCTAGAAACTTTCCATCAACTGAGTCGTGATGAGTGGCTAAAGCGACTACATACACTTTCAGTGTGGAGGGGAGATGTTAGTCTTCAGTCTCGTAAGAAGGACAACACAATCCTGATCGAGCACCTCAGTGGGTCTTTCTCGTTGAGAGAGACACCAGGATGAGAAGAGGCGCCGCGTGTAACCGCCTAGTAGATGGGGCCCCATCCTGGGTGATGGTCTCGGCCGTAGAGGGGGAGTAGCCATCTCAGGATCTACTCGTCCCGTCTAGAGACCAGACATGGGTGTTCCAGAGGTCTGATCTGGGATGCCAGAACGTGTCCTTCCACTGAGAGAGCAGGTCCTCTGTCAGGGGAATGGTTCAGGGGGAGTTGCTGTCCAGAGCATCAATTGTGGTTAGACCAGTGCGATGTAACCAATAACACTTGGTGCTCCTCTTACCTGACCTTGAACAGTGTCTGTGCTCCTGGGGGGGAGGTGTGCTTCCGCCCGTCCCGCGGTCAGCTGTGCGCCAGGGCATCCGTGCCGAGGGGGACCTCGGTCAGGGAGTACCAAAGCGGAGACTGGGTGGTGTCGTGGGAGGCAAAGAGGTCTATCTGTGCCTGTCCGAACAGCACCCAAATGAGATTAATCTAGATTAAAAAAAGAATCTATGCCCACCACTAAATATAATATAATATTAATAGTTACCCAGATAGCAAAGCGATACGTGAAATCTATTGAATCAAATAATGTTGAAAAATGTAGAAATTTCAACAAATCACCATTATTGTGAAAATGTAATAATGGCTTTGGCTGCTATAAATTGTTTCAAAGAGTTTTACTCTCGCATAGTACAACACAAAACATATATGAACATATTTACTGAGTGCTACAGTGTGATAATAAGAAAGACATTTCTAAGAGCGAGTGCTGTCTTCTCCTGCACCAAATCTTACTGTCCTTTTGTTTGTTTCGGGCACTGTTCCTTTAATTGTGTGTAGATGTGTACATACAGTTTTTGATAGATGATCTTTTTTAAAAGCATCTGTTGAGGATATTGAACACTTGTTTTATTTTTGCTCTTATTCCCTTTCATTCAAGATTGTTTTTAATACGGATATGACTAATCAATTCCACCTAAACACCTTAAATTTGTTTGAAAAACAAAATTATATTCTTTTTTTATTACTTTAGCCAAGTTTTACATTCATTAAACAAAAAAATAACACATTTTCAAAACCATTTATTTTTAAACCATTATAAATGTAAAACAGAAAATAAGAAATAAGATTTTTGAAGCTCCTCAACTTTTTGTAATTTAATGCCCATTCTTTATTTTTTATTATTTTATTTATATGTATTTAGTCGTGTTATATTGTATTTCTTTTTAACTTTTTTTATATATTTATATATATATGTAATTCAGTTTATGATTATTGTGTCTTTGTTATTTTATTAATCATCGATGGAAAAAGATTGTTTGTTTATTTCTTTATATATATATTTGGAAAGAAAAGAAAAAGATAAAAGTGTCTTACAAAATTAACCATGTTAACCAAGTGTAGTAACCATGTTTTATTTTTGTTGACTGATTATTTAGGGCCAAAGTCGCTTTGGATGAACGCGTATGCTAAATGTAAATTTAAATGTAAATTTAACCATGTTTTTGGGGGTTTGACTGTAGTAAAGCGATGGTAAATATTCGTTAGGGAACCGGAAGTCTTGATACGTAATTTTGCGCATTGTGAAAAGGTGGATAGGTAAAGATGTATCAGTTTTATGTGCTACTTGTGTGAAAGGTTATGGTCAAGAAAGCCTATACCATTAGAATTACAACGTTGTTTCTTGAGGGTTTTCTGCCAACTGGGCCAAGATGACATTAAAACATTAAGACTGTTGTTGTTAGGGGTTTTCATCACGAGGGGGCGCGCATGTGAAGTTTCTAAACCATGTCAGGTCAATCCAAAATTCTTCTAGAAAAGGCTAGACATGTTTAAAAACATTAAACCTAAGCCATGACAGATAAATGAATAATACATTTATATATATATTTTGTTGTGTTTTAAAAAAAAATCATTTTAAAATTATTTGTGGCAATTAATGACTATATGAATGAACCAATGACTGATATAAAGTTACATTTACATTTGTCTTTTAGAAGACGCTTTTATCCAAAGCGACTTCATGAGGGTTCAAGGAGCAATAAGCCATATGTCAAACAGGAATACAATAATACAAGGTGCTATAAATAGATGCTGATACAAGTTACAAGTTTCAAAAAAAGTTGACCACTACCTCTGGAGAGAAAGAGTTTTTATTTTAATTTGTCAGTCAAGTATTCACGGAAGAGATGGGTTTTAAGTAGTTTTTTAATGTTGTGAGAGATGTGGTGAACTGGACTGAGTAAGGAAGAATGTTCCACCAGAAAGGAGTTGTGAAGCAACTTATGCACGTATGAGAAGGTCTGCTGAACGCAGAGTCCTTGATGGGGTGTGAGAGGTAGGATTTGAATCAGCGGAGAGGAGTGCCTGAGATCCGTAGAGATGACAGCAGCATCTGGTGATTGACAGTGTCAAACGCTGCAGAAATGTCTAGTAGAAGCAGGAAAGAGGATTTAGATTCCGCCTTGGCTTACCGCAGTACTTCTGTGACCGACAGCATAGCAGTCTCAGTGGAGTGGTTTGTTTTGAAGCCAGACTGCTTGTCACCCACTAGTTTATTCTGGGGAAAGGTAGGAAGACATCTGGCTAAAACTCCCCTTTCAAGTGTTTTTGCAGTAATTAAAGTCATTTTGGTGAAATTGACATATGTAGGCTATTCTAAAATATAAAAAGTTTACATTTTCAAATACATTTATTTTGAATATCAGTGTTTGCGTAGTAGATGTTTGGTAACAAAAAGTTATCTGAAAGGCTATCTGAGAAATTATAATTCTTAATCTTTGTTTATACATACATGTATATACTGCATAGATTTATTTTGACAATTGACTGCTGCTGTGAAATAAATTATAAAATAAAATGCTACTTTTAAAGCTAGAGTTTGAAAACACCTCCGCTAGAGGTTGCACGATCAAAACAACAACAACAATGGCGCATCTTGATAATCTGTTGTCTTCACATCTAAAATGGACCATTGTTGTTTGGGAAGGGTTCATTTTACAATCAAATGTGTCTAAATATCACATCCTCCTGTCCAGCCTCAAGGCTATGGGGGTCTCCTGAATGGTGCTACAATGGTTCAGGTCTTACCTCTTAGGTGTTCATTTAGAGTATCCTAGAGAGGTGAGGTGTCTGAGTGTCATCATCTTGACACAGGTGTACCTCAGGGCTCGGTGCTTAGTCCGTTGCTATTTTCTGTATACATGACATCCTTAGGCTCTGTCATTCAGAAACATGGCTTTTCCTATCACTGCTATACTGATGATACACAACTCTACTTGTCCTTTCGGCCTGATGATCTGACTGTTTCTGCACGCATCTCAGCTTGCCTCGCTGACATCTCGCTCTGGATGAATGGCCATCACCTGCAGCTGAACCTTACAAAAACAGAACTGCTTGTAATCCCGGCCGACATAAAGACTCAACACAACCTCTCCATTCAACTGGGCTCATCAACCATCACATCTTCCAGAAAGGCAAGAAACCTGGGAGTGGTGATCGATGATCAGCTTAACTTCACAGATCAAGTTTCCAGCACCGCCCGGTCCTGTAGATTCATCCTCTACAACATTAGGAAAATTAAACCCTTCCTATCAGAGCATGCAACGCAAGTCCTAGTACAGGCTCTGGTCCTGTCCAGACTGGACAACTGCAATGCGCTACTGGGTGGAGATTCCAGCTTGCACAACCAAACCTCTACAGATGATCCAGAATGATGTGGCAATAGTTATCTTTAATGAACCGAAGAGAGCACACGTCACTCCTCTAGTCATTAAGCTACATTGGCTCCCCATAGTCGCTCGCATCAAAATAAAGAGTCTGCTCCTGGCCTACAAGACCACCAGTGGTTCGACACCACCTTATCTTCACTCGCTAATGCAGATATATGTACCCGCCAGATCCCTACGCTCTGCAGACGAACAACGGCTTGTGGTGCCATCCCAAATGGTAAAAAATCGTACCTTTTCCGGATCGGTTCGACCAGATCTGCAGATTCTTTAGCCATCTTCAAGAATCGTCTGAAAACACATCTCTTCCGTCAACATCTGGCTGATCAGTTCTGACTTCTATTTCTTCTCTACTCTTTATAAAAAAAGAAAAAAAATCTAATTTATCTCTGTATACTGTATTAGATTATATGAGACCAATCTTCTCTTTCTGATTGCACTTATGCTTTTTGTTGTCCTTATGCTTCCATTGCTTACCCCACCTGTAAGTCGCTTTATAAAAGCGTCTGCTAAATGACTGAATGTAAATATATATTAAAAGGCCCAATTTCAATATCAATACATTGTATTGTAGACTTTATTTGATAATTTTTCACAAGTTAAAAATAAAAAAAACAGGTATTTTATGAACTTTTAAAATGCACTGATTCACAATTTATTCTTTATTAAAACTGAATATCAATGAGCTTTCAAGCATAAAAACATCTTATGCATTCACTGCAGTTTATTCATCAAGGACGTGAACTCAGAACTGAGCAATGACTCTATCTAGTGATTCTCCTTTAGATTTGCACCATCCTTTGACACTCGATGACTTTGGTCACAATGTAGAATGGATGTTGCTGGCCTTAAATTCTGAAATATCAAGGATATTGAAATGATGTGATCAGTGGGGAATCAATTAGACTATGAAAATAAAAACCCGCCCATCAACGTTGACATCATGAACTAAAGTTTCTGGAAAATACTGTAAAGGGGTGCAGGGGAATCAGGACTCTGATCTGTTTTATCTTTAGTTTACTTGTTTGTATTAAGATGGGTTGACGATTAATATTTTAATCATTAAAAAATAATTCTAAAGATTGAAAGTGAAAAGAGACTAAGACAGAAGTTTGGAAGACCTGGAAATAGAATCAATGATGAGTTTGGGTGAAGCATTCCTTCAACACAGCACACGCGTGGTGCAGATGTGTGTACATTGAGTGTGCGTGTAAATATGTAAAGAATTCATATACAGAATGAAGAATTCCCCTGTTTTCTTGCTAAAGGTCTAATAATATGGGTCAGAGAATGCATGTCCAGTTTTATCAAGGCCCTAAAGTTGATTTTTTTTTCAGACTGTTTCTATAGGAATCTACAGTACTGACTATACTGTGTCCTTCTGCTGACCTCTTTACTCCTTTTGGATTGTCCACAAAATGCACATAAATTGATGTAAATGCAGCTCAATATTTTAACCCATTATAGACATTGACTATTACTACACTGAGAACATTGATAGTAATATTCGTGACGTGAGCCATAAACATCAGGAGTTGAGCAGATTGAATTAATACCTGAATTCATTCTTATTAATGTTCAAATATGACGAATACTGTCAGTTTGGAACAACAAATCCATAAAGTGAAGACAAAAATCCGTATCGACTTTGTTTAAAAAGAGTTCCAATGAAAATAGAAATACAAATAACTTCATGTAAAAAATAAGCACTGCACACAAGTTTGGCGACTGTTTTATTCTATTGTGCTTTTTGCTTGTATGTTGCTCACTTCACCAGTGATGTGTTGTGTTTTTCATGTAATTTCATTTAAATACCGTTTTCTTAAAGGGATAGGTCACCCAAAATAATGTGTTTAAGTGTATTCAATAATAAAAAGAACATACATTTAGAGGGTTTTAGCTTTCAACAGACGCACAGTTTGTGAAAGTTGATGATGTGATGTTTTTTACATGTGTGTTAAGGCTCATCCTCTAGCAGCTGACTTCTGTAACATGGACAGAATTGACACATATTTTCGACATTAATAGCTTTTCTTTTCTCGATGGAGGCAGAACAGCAAAGCAAACGCAAAGTCTGGTGTTTCAGAACTCCAATATACAGATTACAAATACAAGTATGTATATTATTAATGAGATTAATATTTATTTACTTTAACACTAGTTCATTGTTTTCAGCTATTACAAGGACAGTCCACCCAAACCTGAAAGTTCTTTCATTTTCTATCTTCTATTTCGTTTGGGATGATATAACTTTCTGAATTCAAACTCATATGGTTGAGTGTTTATAGTTTAAAAGCTTTTCATTGGACAGATCATCTGATGATAAATAGAAAGGATTGATGTATTCAGAACTGTTGATTCATATCGGTTGAAGTTATCAAAGCTTATATCTTCTAAATGTGAATTTTGTCAATTGTTTTCAAACATACTAACTAAGATATTCATACTAAAGCCAAATAACTTTAACATGTGATTAACTGTCAGTTGTTAAGAAACAAACCCAATCTGTTGTCCAATATGCAAATGAAATATTTATGGAGTTGTTTAATAAAAGACCACATTCTTTATGTTGCCGAAAATCTTTTTAACAACTGACATTGTAATGAAAGCGCAGCAATATTTAGCTGTACCTGCTGCTGACTCTTTTCTATTACTTCAATATGAACCACTATCACTTTAATCATAACTTTATTTGTGTGATTTTTACTTTACAGTTTAGCAGACATTGGTTTTGCTGCAATATATTTACATTAGGATGATTATTGGTTTCCACATCAACTTGCTTGTTTATCCTAATTCTAAATTGATCAAACTGCGACCTTAATACCGTAAGACATTAAAGAAGCTGACAATGTGATTTTTAGGCCCATTCCAGTTTTATTGTTGAAGTTTCAAGCTCTATTTGATCAAAAACATGCAGCATTGGTCAACAGCAGAATGTTTTTTTTTTAAGCATATATGCAACGCAAAACCAGAAATTTTTGTTTAATGATTTATTTGAATGATAACGTGTGTTATGCTTCAATCAGTTTAATTCTAATCATAAATCTAGAGAAACAAACACAAGAGCTCTTCAGATTACATTTTCTTCCGTTGTTTTCTTCAAAAACAGGTCGAGCAGTTTAGCTGTTTACTTCTGCAGAAACTCATTAAGGAAATGCTTCGTCGCGTCCTAAAGGCAAAAAATAAACATTAATGTGACTGTGTGCTTCAATCGTGTTTTGTTAAAATAATAACAATGAGTTATGAGTTAAACTTTTGAAAGTTTAATACCAGTTTCCCAAAAAAGCAGGGACAGGCATCAGGATTCTCCTTTATGTGCTTAGATTGTTTGTCCTTCGACAGATCATCGAATGTTTGTGTTTCATAGTCAGCCTGTGAACAAAAACACATATTTGTCATGTCTGCTTTGTGAATGAAATGAGATCAGAAGAATTTTATCCTATAAATGCATCAGCAAGAAGCACAAACCTGATCAAGGAAGTGCAACCAAGTAGATGAGAATTTATCAGAGAGGAAGACGTCTATCTTCTTGTTATAATCAGTGGGAGTGATCTCAGTACCTCGAGAACATGAAGTCAACACAAAGACTGCATGGATGACAGATTCAGAAAAGATGAAAAAAATGGATTATAGACACAGAACTTTCAAATAAAAACCACCGTGAGCCTTAAAAGGGAGCTTAACTTGCCTTTCTCATTGTCAGTCAATTGGTTTTTGAACAAGTTTGCAGAATAACTGCTGTCCACGAATATGATCATCTGCAGAACAAAACATAATGAAGATATTTAAAATGACCAGGAGTTCATTCTCTTTAAATGATCTTTAAAATGATAAGAGAATTTTGCTCTCATTTAGGTTCAATATGTTATTAAACAGAAGGGGTGCTTCATCTTTACTGTCTATCATTGCTCGTGTGGTGTTGCTTGATGATTGTTCTGTATGTTTCAATGGCTGAATCTTTTAAGATTATATACAGATCATCATCATCATTTGAATAGTGCTTTATTGTGTATTGCTGTAGCCAAAGCGCTTTACAATCATATGAGGGGAAGGAGTTCTTAATATTGAAGTGATAATTCATTAGATTATTTGCCCATTTACACAAGTTGTGTAGAATCTCTTTATTAAACATATGTAAATATGAATTGATGTACCTTGGAGAATTTATTGTGGGCAGTCATGTTCTGAATTGCTTCAATGAATTCACTGGCATGAAGCTGTCATAGAAATACAGAATTAATGGTGTAGAAGTCAACAGGTTGTCATATTTAAACACAACAGGTCTATGTCTTAATCCATGTGTTCACATATAACATCTTGAACCCTGAAATAACATCTTAACTCATAATTAATCTTTGCTTTTCACTATATTATATATACAATATATACAATTTTGAATCAGTTTGGTCATTAGAATGCTGCTTTGTTTTAAAAGTGAATCACTAAATGACTAAACTATGGACAATAAATGATGGCTATTTTATATCATAACATTATGGCTCATTATTACACATTTAGTCATTTAGCTTTTATCCAAAGTGACTCAGAAAAACTATTATTATTATTATTATTATTACAAATATAATGTTTATCGTGACCCTCCTAAAAGTCTCTCGAGTCTTTGCTTTTCATACTTACAGACTCCTCAGGAAATTCAAACGTGCTTTCCGTCCCTAGACCGGTCATGTAGATGTAGATGTTGTCATCTTTACAACTGCATTAAATAAAAATTTAAAGATGATTATTTATTTTAGCACTTTATTTTACAGTCCTGTTATCCATGTACACTAGTGTGTAACTGTAATAACTATCCCTAAACCCACCTCTAAACTTATACCTGACCCATATTAAGTACTTGTGGTTATCATTATTTTGTTGGGTATAAGAACTATAAGTACACTGCAAAAGTTAATGTACTGTAAAACGTGCAACCATGAGAACAGTTTTCAAAATCTAAGTTGATCAAATAGCTTTTTGACCTGCAAGTGGTGCTGTCACTTAACATATTAAACCTATATATGTAGATATACACACACACACACACACACAAACACACGCACGCGCAGACACACACACACATTCTGTATAGCATAGAAAGATTTCTTCTGAATAGACAAACAGACCTGTCTATGACTTTCTTATTAGTGCACTCATTCCCTTGAAGAACATTCAGGAAGTTCTGTGGGGTCACATCCTGTAAAATAAATTTTTTCATAAGTCAAAATAGTTTTCAGATATTGAATATAAACATCAACATAATATTTGACATTACAAACGTTACCTTTCCAGTGTAATCCTTCAGAACTCCTTTATACACGTTTTCATTACCTAGTACACTGAGAATCTGTTGCTTGTGGTGGTTACTGCAGGTAGAGAAAGAGAAGAAAAGTGTGAAATACAATTTCCAACAATTTGTTTTCTATATTCTATGATCACTTGTTTGCAGAACTGATAAAACTATTTATTTCATGTCTAAAACTTTTTTTAAACAGACTTCTGTACTTTACACTTACACTGCACTACACTTGATGTGTTACATGACAATAAATATAAAAGGAAAAAGTCTAACACACTTATAAGTTTTTTTCTAATACATGACTGGAGCAGTGATGGTGAATTTGTGATATAGTCAGTGATATAGCTCTATTTCTCTCTGAGAAGCTAATGTGTCAGGGCTCCATTACACTGTTGTTTCATGAACAGTTTAATGTTTAGCAGTGACTATTACATTCAACCACCATACAAAACTGAAAATATTACTCACTTGTGATTATCAGCGATGTCATCATACATCATCGTCACAATCTGATCATCAGGAATTTCTTGTCTCTTAATCAACTGATAGTGACAGCACACATTGGCCTGAAACACAAATGAAACAAATGATTTCCATGTGTATTTACAGTCATCACATACAAGCTGAAGAACAGCACATCTAGAGGATTCATGAGTGATATATAAATCATGAAAATGACAAAACAAGCACGGACCTGATGTTTGTAATTTTTCCAGCCCTTTGAGCCGGCGACAAGGAGAACCCATTTTTTTCCAGACATTTCTTGATCCTTTTCCAAATAATGTTGCGTTCTGAAAACCAAAGAGAAGATCACAATAAGTAGACTTTGTGTAATAAAGTTTAGCACAAAATTGAGCTTTAAACTTTACAACACTTAAGAGTTGCTTTTGTTAAAAAAGTCCTGAAATATCAATCACTCATCGTAATGTGAAAACTACTTGACATTAACTTGTTCAATAAATGTTTATGTTTCTAATTGTCCTGATAAAATCTGAATGCTACAAGTGTTACTCGAGATTGAGAGAATAAAGTTAAGAAGAATGTTGTCCATCATACCTGCGTTGAGTATCAGGTGTGTGTCTGTCCAGTGGTTTTCAGGTGTTTTAGTCTGATAATCTCTGTCTTTATATAGGCAGTAAACTGCGCTCATTTGAGATGGTGGGTGGAGAATACAACGGGTCGGAGCGGCTCTTCACATTATGCAATACTTTGATTGGCAGTTACTTCCTTTTATTTCATCTATTATCAGCATTATTTAGACATAAACATAAATGTGCACTTCACAATTATTACAAAACTACAATTTTACTAAAAAAATATTTTTTAAATGCATTACCGAACAACAAAAAAAGACTAGATGGGAACTCCTTTAATATTCTTATTATTTAATTATTTAATTAATATACGAGTCTGACTTTTTTAAGCTTCAGTTAAATTTCAACAAAAATTAGTAGAAAGCCTATGAGTATCCCTCGAAGGCAAATATAATCGACGTAAAATATGCAGACAATGAAGACTGTCACAGACATAGATCATAACTCATTGAGACATTACCAAAACTCAGTTATACAGCATGGCATTTTAATGATCTCTTCTTTCCTGTAGCTAGTGGTAAGAGCATTGTGTTAACAACGCAAGGTTGTGGGTATAAATGTATAGGTTAATGCAATGTAAGTCGTTTTGGATAAAAGCGTCTGCAATACGTAAATGTAACTGCATCATTATCTCATGTCAAATCTTAAAAATGTGGGTCAAAAATGGACAAACCCACTGCTGGGCTAAAAAAAACCAGCATTGGTTAATTTCTGCCCAATGGTTGGGTTGATCCATTTTATACCCAATTCTGCATAGATTGAAATAAATGAAACTTTTTTTAGAGGGATCACATCAGATCCTCACACACACATGATGAATGAATGAATTCCCAGACATCCTTTAGAAACAACTTCTATTTACTGAGCAATTTCATCTCACTCTGAAACTTGTTCTATTAAAATGCTTCTGTTTATTGAAAAATTGCTTTAAAAATTAAACTAAAATTAATACAACGACAAAATATATTAATTTATCTACAAGAACACTACAAATAAAACGATAATAACTGTACTGATAATAGCAATTTCATCTCACTCTATTAAATAAACACTATTAAAATGCTTCTGTTTATTAAAAGTCAAATAAAATAATGGAATAAGATGGTTTTCATCAAACTAAATGATAATTAAAATGCCTTAGAAAAATGCACATAACAAAACTGCTTTAAAAACTTAACTAAAATTAATACAAAAACAACAAGAACACTACAAATAAAACGATAATAACTGTACTGATATCCTGCAATAAATCCGGTAATTGTTCAATGTCTATAATGTTTAGGAATAAATCTCATTTTGAAACTATAGATTGTGTTGAAGTCATTGAAATTTGGTGCTGAAGACTGAAATAAAACATGTCTATCCCATACATTTTATATTAATGGAAATGAATTAGTTAATTTTATAAAATATAATCTCATTTCATTTTCCAAATAATGCACAGATTTGTTCTATAAATATAACAAGTATAAAATAAATGAATTAAGACTACCTTTATTATAAAACAGCATCTCCTGCTTACTGGGTTTCAAGTGTTCTTGATGTTTATTGACCTGCAATGAAGTTATCAATGAAAAGAGGTTTGTGGGTGTTAGAACAATGTTCATTTTCCAAACATTTTTTTCTTTAAAAATCTATTAAAAAAACTTTCATTTAAAAAACTTTCATTTAAATATCTTCCTGTCCTACTGTCCAGAATATCTGCATGATATTGAATGAATGAATGAATGAATGGAGGAAGTTTGAAAGTAATATACATTTTAACTAGGCAGTTAAAAATCTTCAATATTGTTTTAATATAGATTAGAAACTTATTTTGTGTAGTGAAAAATATACTTTGCAGTTTTGAGTGATGTACGTAATCAAAAATATGATAGAATGTATGTAAACTGTGTAGTTATCTGATTTGTCTGTGGGTTAGAGGTTCTTAAGAAACAATAAATATCGAATAATTCATATACATATGAAGAGTTTCCAAAATGAGATAATGAAAAATGATGTTTTTAGTATTTTATCATGTTTTATTGTGTTAGTTCGGTGTATTTTTTGGTTATTATGGCTGAAATTAAAACAAACCATCAACAGTTTGATTGATATTGATTGGAAAGCACATTGAGAAAACATTTTCTTTTGGAAATAAACTCTTCATATATAAATATATATATATATATATATATATATATATGCATACATACTGTAGACCAATACTGTATGTTGGTATACATATATGGGCATGCACATACTATACTGTGAGTGTGACACATCTGATGGATTTGTCTCCAATTCCAGCGAAATTTTGCTGAATATCTGGAACAGGATTTCTCAGTTCCTCAGAGTTACATGTTGTGTCATATGGAACATACTGTACTGGAGTGAGACACAACGGATGAAACTTCACTGAAACAGCCCACATGAATCACTGATTGTGAAATGAGAACATAGACATGTGAAAACATGGACTAAAGGACTAAAGCAGCGCGTTGCAGCACATCTTCTGTTCGTGTGTTTACATGTTAATATTTTGTGATAAGTGGTCTACATAAGATAAAACCAGAGACAAATTGAATGAACAAACAAAGCATTTGAAATGAAGTTTGATAGTAATATGCATTACGAAAGGCAGTTAAATGAAACTTCTTTAGATAAAACCTGTATTTTGTGTAGTGGGAAATATATTTTTATTTACTGAACTGACATTATAGAAAAAATATACTAATGTCTGTAAACTGTGCAGTTTTGATGACCTGCAATTATTTAAAGTTTAGAAAGTTTATTTATAGTTTTATGTGGTTTTGATAAATATTAATCAATAATTATTCAACATTACCTTATCTTAAATTGATGATAAACACCAACCTTTTCTAATCCAGAAAGTAGAGAATAATTCATGGTTTAAGTCTTCAATGAATGCTAAGACTCTTTTTTACTTACATTTTATAAAAAGTCTGATTCAACTTCTTCTGTGGTGTAGAGGTAAAAACTAAAATACAATAAGCTACAATATCAAAATAATTGCAATAGTTGTAAAGTGCAGTTCTTCAGAAGCTCAATATTCATATTGAATAATTACACATCCATACGTTTGGACACACACGTGTTCTCATTTCACAATCAGAGGAATGTGTGTGGGCTGTTTCACTGAAATTTAGCTGGAAATGATTCAAATGGATGTGTCATGGTTAATGTGTTTCTTTGTTCTTTGTGATCATTACATGTGTATGTACACACGAACCAAGATGTATTCAGACACTTTCAAGATTTCTCACGTTTTCACAGTTCACTCGCTTTAGTTTAGAAAATAGTAATAAAATTGGACAAGAAAGAGTTTAAGTGCGTAAGAACAAATGTATCTTGATAATGTCCATCCTTCTGTTAGACTGTCTCACATGATTGAGGTTGAATAGCTGTTAGCTGTTACATTTACTTTCACAATAAGGTAAAACCAATTGAGGGCAACCAATGACTAATCCATCATTATTTTATCTGTGGTGTAAAAGGTCATATTAGCAATAAAACCACATCAAACTTGAGTTTCTTATTGATTTAGGCAAATCGCATGTGTTTTGATTTGATATGGTGTGCAAAAGTATATGTACAATAAACACAATAACTGAACGCATAAAGCTTTCTGATCAGTGAAACTGTCAATCTCTTCAAAACCTCTGAACATTCTTTCATCGTGTGAAGCATCACGTGCTAAATGATCCATTTAGATTTCAGTTCATGGGGGAAAAGATTTCTTGTGTTGAAAGATGTCCTCATTGAATACATTTTGTGCCAAAGCACAACAGCATGCCTATTATTGACATATTGTCTGTTTATTAGTACTTATAAAGCACATATTCTGCATGACCTCTACATCCCTGATCCAACCCAATCCCTAAACCTAATAACTGCATAACTAAATATTAATAAGCAACAAATTAAGAGTTAATTGGGGGAAAAGCCATAGTTAATGGTTTGTTCATAGTGAGGATTGTCCCCTATACTGAAGTGTGACCAAAAACTGTAAAGAATCACATTTGTGTTGTGTGGGAATTGCGTTGCTTTAAATGTTGCACCCTTGTCCAATGAACCGGATCCATCAAAATGTATTTTATTTAGGCGACTGAATCTACAGTGTTATGATGTATGATGTATGATGCTCCTGAAATAAAACTCAAAGGTGGTGTAGAGGTAAAAAAACCAATAAGTTGCAATATCAAAATAATTGCCATGGTTGCAGAATCGCAGTTCTTAAAAGCAATATAAATAATGAATAAATACATACAGTATACACACACATACAGCATGCCTGTCAACACATATAAAACACATAGAACAAACTGTCCTGTGATTGTGACACATCTGATGGATTTCTCAACGTTTCCAGTGAAATCTCGCTGAAGCAAAAGGTCCAGTTCTAATCATTTGGAGGCCCGAGGCAAAGCTGATTCTAGAGGCCACCCACACGACTCACATACCCTCCACTTCTCAGGAAAAATAAAGATATATAACACTGTAAAAAAAAAGTAGATGATCTTATTTAAAGTCTGTTTCAATTTGAAATTGCTCTGAACAAATTTTTTATTTTAATTTAATGGTAATAAATAATAGGATTATTTAAAACAAATATGATGCATGTATTATAAATCAAAGAATACTAAATGATTTTTTGTTTGAGTTCATATTTTGAAACTTCGTCTTCATTGGTTTTAAATGCAAACTGGGTACTTTTGAGTTCTTTGCTTTAAGACTTTCCTTTCTTAGTATGGCTTTTTACAGATTAATTACTCATAATTGATGATTGAAGATTGAATGTTTAAGACCCATGATTTTGAAGCTTCTGTCCCATGATTTATATGATCACAAATAAATGGTTAAGTTCTATGATCGAGAATCTTTTCCCCATTAGTGACTTTCTGCTTTTATTTATTTATTTATGTTACAGATCACTGAATCACCCTTTGGATTGCTGAAGAGGGGCCAGGTCTCGCTTATGAGAGAAGCATAGCCATTCAGTCTTAAATACAGATCATATAACAAGTGTGCTGTCTGGACACATTTCACAGTGAGTCAATTTGATCTAATAAATTATGTGATAGAGGGTTTTCTAAATATGGAGATGTCATGTATCACGTCAAGATTTTTAGTGCATTTTCTAATAGCTCCATTAGTGTTGTTAAATTTCAGAATGCAGCAAAGTCAGCTACACCAAAATATTTTTCTGACCTGATCTTTATACACTTTCATAGACCTAGTTTATTTTCATCAATACATTCAGTAATTCATCCGAAATCCCACTCTTTAAGCATCCGTCATCTGTGCTCTTTGTGAATTTATTTTTTACATTTTTGTTGATTAAGTGAGTGCTATCTTATCTTCTTTCGTCTCACAACTCTCAGACCTGTCTTATAATTTGCTGTCCAGTCCATTTGTCTTGTACAATTTCCAACATGTTTCTTTAATGAAACTTTCTGATTTTGTTGGTTTGCATCATTATTTGGCACTATTTATCCACCTTTTAATTATGCAGTTATAACCAATTTATAATTGATTTGTAAAGTATTTATTAATCCTTAATTAACACATTTATAAATGCTTTATGAAGGGAACCTGTAAAGTGTTAGCGTTTCAAGTTCGCGTTTATTTTATTTATAAAAACAACGATCGTTGAATAAGTGCTGTACAGGGGTATAAGTATAATTTAGGATAAACAATAAAAACAGATAATAGCTGAAAAAGAATGAAAAAAAAAAATGAAATACGGATAAAGGCCAACAGAAAAAATTAACTGTACGGCCCAAATGTTCTCAAGCAATGTCATAGGCTAAAGAGAATAAATAAGTCTTCAATCTAGTTTTAAAATGCTAACGAGGGAGAGGATCTTATGGCATCTGGAAGTTCATTCCTGTCATGATTCCTCTATCATGTCATGTTTATTCTTGCTCTTGCAGTGGAGTCATGGCATAGCCTTAGGGTTTCGTGTGAGAAGGACATGGATTTGTTTATATATTGGCTAGCCATGTGCTTTCTCATGTCTCGTCTGTGTTTCCCGCCATCTCGTTTCCTCTTTAACTTTTCCTGAGTGTTTAATCCCTGCACCTGCTCCCTATTAATGATCCTGTGTAGTTCTCCCCTATATAATGCCTTCTCGTCTCTTGTCCTGTGCTCATTCGTTTTGTATTACTACTTGTTTAATGGGTCTGTAAGTGGTCTTGGATATTGCTCTTGCCTTACCTAGTCCTGTATGTATTTAGTGTTAGTCCTGTCTAAGTCAAAGTTTATATATTTTTTGTTAGTTACTCTGGTTACCTGTTTTGTCCCCCTCGTGGGAAGTGTTTGTTTTGTAGACATTCTTAGTTTAGTTTTCCCCCATCAAGGGTGTTTGTTAATCTCTTCAACGCTGCTGCCTGCGCTTGGGTTCTTCCCCTGAAATCCGTGACACATTCCTTTGTTTGGATGCTACTACTGCAAAACCTCTATCGGCCTCTTTAAGCAGGACCAGGGAACAGAGGGAGCAATTGATTACCGGAGCGAAGAGATCTTACCACAGAATGTGGTTTAAGCAGGTAAACAATGAACTGGTGTGCTGACCCATATAGAGTTTTAAAAACCAACATCAAAACCTTGAAATCAATTCTGTGTTTAACTGGCAGCCGATGCAAAGAAATGAGCACAAGAGTAATGTGCTCCCTCTTCTTATTATCCGTAAGCAGTCTAGCTGCCACATTTTGTACCCGCTGCAAGCGACTTATGGAGGAATGAGATAGACCCCTATAGTGAGTTATAGTGATGAAGCCGCCATGTAATAAGTGAGTGGATCACTACTTCTAAGTACTTCTTTGAGAGAAATTGTTTTAGTTAAGCGATAGATCGGAGATTAAAGAAGCTTCAATTAAACAACAGAATATATCTGCTTATCAAATATTAAGTCAGAATCAAAGACGACACTTAGATTTTTGACTTTGTTTTGTTATGTAAGATATTTGGGACCTAGTTGGTTTACAATCTCTGTGACACACATTGAAGATACAAAAGCAATTGCTTCAGTAATTTTCATGATATAAGCAAAGAAAAGAAAAACGAAAGCAAAGGACTCAAAATGGAACCTTTGGGGACCCCACATGCGATCCGTGTTGATGATGAATTGTACTTACCCATTTTAACTGAGAATGTTTGACCTTTGAGATATGAGGAAAACCATTTTGATGCAACCCCCTGAATGCCTCCCAATTAGATGTAGGGATCTGCTGCACTAAGATCCAAAAGAAGTAGGCCTATGATAACTCCGTCCCGGGATTCAAGAAAGGGTATCATTTCTTACTTTCAACAAAGCAGTCTTTGTAATGTGGAATAGCCTAAAATCTGACTGAAACTTATCAACCATGTTGCATTCAGACAATAGAGACCTGTGAGAATCACAGAGCAGGCCTGTCTCAAGCATGTAACATTTAGTGCTGGTAAATTATTGGTCAAATACACAAAAAGAATGCGGAAAAATCACACTGACCACTTAAGGTGAATTATTAATGAAACCAACGTATTGAATTTGTGTGAAGGGTAAAGGATCGCAAATGCTGTCCATCTCTCCTAAATGAATCATCGTCCTATATGCATTATGTTGGTTGCCGTGCAAAAATGTAACATCAAAAACTGGTTCTTAACCAGCCGTGAAAGGGACATTGGTGAAAATAAAAAAATCAGAAGACGTTTCTCGTGCGATAGTTTCACGTGCGCACGCGAAATGTTTTTAGTGCTCACGAGAACCTTTTTGCGTCCTCACGAATTACTGTGTGCCTGTTATGCATAAAAAGGCAGTAATGCATGAAGACAGTAACTTTAAAAAAGCCAAATTCATTATAGACAGTTTAGGTCTAGGTTTAGGTTTGTTTGTATAATACAAATAAGTGGTATGGTGGCATTCGTTGACGAATCGGTTATATCTTAAGATCGTATAGTGTTTGTCCATTGTCCTACAGACCGGCAGGCAGCCTGGCTAAGATTAGAGGATTCTCGGCCAGATTTTACCCCGATTTCCGCTCCCGAGAATCTTTGAAGAAATCGGACACAGAACCTCGATCGGGCCCGAGGTTCGGCCCAGATTATTACGTAATGTGACCCGATCTGCTCCGAGAGAAATCTTAGCCGCCCCGGTCATATCAAACATGTTTGATATTTAGGGTTTTAAATCGGGGTGATGACGTTGGTACTTTAGCTACAGACAATGAGCGACAGATATGCAAGATGACGGAGATGACTTACAGACCTTTACAAATGTCGAAAAGCTCCTTCGAGTGTAGGGGAGAGCGGGGCACGTTGTCACACTTTTCGCATTGTGTAACATTTACTGAGCACCATTAATCACAGCAGTATAAATGTTATACCAAATGAAAGAATGACGTCTTGGGCACATAATTTGTATTCATTACATTTGCATATCTTATCTCATTTGGGAGTTGTAGACGGTTGAATAGAGGATGTGCACTTGTGACAATTTGCCCCATCGGCGGGTAAGTTGCCACACTAGATTATCTAAAAATAAGAACACAACTTCTTAATTGTGAATATTGATTTTCATTTTTATATTCAAACCAGAACTGGAAATATAAACAATCATGCCTAGAGAATTCGATAAAACAATTATTTCAAGCCAAATTGTACACATTTCAATCAAAACGCATTACTTTTAACTTTTAACTCAAACGTTCTCTAATCAGATCCATTCTGATATGGTCGGATGTCCTCTGGAGTTGGTAGCCTGCTGTCAGCCATAGCATTGCTGGGTCAGGGTGAGCTGGTGGAAGCAGAAGCATAACTGGGCATGCTAGACAGAGCAGAGTTGGTGCTGGGGCCTGGCAGGGCAGCGTTCTGAATAGGTCGATCTGTGACGTTGGATGGTGCAAACTTGGTTTCCAGAAATACATCTCTGTTGTAAAGTTGAACCCCAGCCACCCTAAAGCCAACCTGAATGTCCAGGGGGTTGCAGCCAGAGGATAGGCAATTGCCACAATCCCAGGAATGTCATAATTTGACATTGTCCTCCCTGGGATGTTCCTCATCCAGGAATCACAAGCGCTTTTGATGCGCCTATTTAGTGGCCTGTAGACAGACCTGTCTTATGGTCGGAGCCGATGTCTATGATGTCTATATATATTTGTACTGGGGCAAGTTGTCAGATGTGACGACTTGCCCCAAAGTCATTGAGACAACTTGCCCCAAACTGACATGTGTGGTAAAGGTGGCTAAATCTTAAGGTTAGCTCAACATAGCACGTCAACTAAAGTATCAAAAGACATGTTATTGTCTCCTCTATTTTGTGCAAAATAATAATTTTAACAAATCTCAATAAAATGTAAGGAAGGAGGCGGGAACCGGCAGACATTAAACATTTATTAACAGTCCCCTCACGGACGACCGCCGGCGAAATAACATAAACATAAATACAAACACAAGTTCGGGCCCGGTCCTCTCTCTTCGACGGTCCGGTCGCTCGTTCCTTTTATGCTCCCATCTCCTACGTGATTCGAGCCCGGTGTGCGCACAGCTGGCGCTAATTCACAATTACTCACCGGACTCGAACCACGGTCTCGCCCCGCCTACTCTACTACAATAATTTTTATCATTCATATCTAACAAAGTTGTATTGCATAAAATATATAGTGCCAATTTTTTACTTTTTACGCAGAAAAATAAGAAAATCGTGCTAATATCAGATGAGAGCGATCTTGACCACATGTGAACAGGAAATTGACTATAGAAGAAGAAGTCACACAAACCGGCTATTTGATTTCTGAGATAGAGCCTCTAGTGTTGGAGTTATGGACAGTGTGAAAACTTACCCATGTGACAACTTACCCCGCTCTCCCCTATATTGTATGCATGGAGGAACAACTTGAGGCAACAACATGATCGTCTTTATAATGTATCCTAAAAAACATACCACAACCGCATAGATAAGGAAAAGATCTGGGCAGATGTCGCGTCGGGTTTAAATGTAAATTAACTGCTAACGCGCAGCTTGTAGTTTCGTTCAACAGATTGTTATTTGTCTATAGGCACAAATACATGCGTTTATGTGTTTGTTTTTATGCTGTATCCTATAATCACATTGAATCATATCACATAAACCCCTTAAAGCGGTTACTATCTCCTTTTACAAAACTGCATTATATGATCCTATGGATATTTAAAATATGTATATATTTATTTGTACACTGGTGAGTCGTTTAAGAATATAAATAAAATAATCTCCCAAGATTCTTTTTATATGAGTGTTGCAACCAGATTTTTTTATCTTTCATGATTTTAAAACTCCTGTAGTCGGTTTCGCATAGACATGCCCTCATCGGTTTATATATATTTTTCCCCGGTCTAGAATATAATTTAACATGTTGTTAATTCAGTTACTTATTAACATGTTTAGAGTAAATAATATTGATATTACAGATAAATACTGTTATGGTTGCGTTCTGTTATATTCTGTTCATTATGTATATGCATATTATTTACGATAAATGTGAAACAATAGCTTCTCTAAATTTAACTGTAAGATATGGTTACTCAGATCATTTTGATAACTGACCTTTTGATAGATGTGCACCTAACAGTGATTGCAACTGCACTGATTTAAATCTGGACACTACATTATTAAGACCCTGTTAGTTTATTTATTATTTAATGTACTTTTATTTCTAAACGGACACCTCTGCCTGTGAGGATACAGTTTGATGGTTAATAACTATGACATTCATCTGACTTCAATACACTACATAAAACCGACAAACCTGTCTCTTTGTTATTTGTGCTCTGACCGACACCCAGGGGGGTTTCCTCAATTTCATGACATCAAAATCTAACCTCTATAACAATCGTGTCTTGTTTTATCCTGTCGTGGGTTTTCTTCACTGCCGCTGCCTGCAAATGGGTTCTTTCACACAATTCTTGACAAATATCTATTTTGGCAGCAAATAATGTTGAAAAATGTAGAAATTTCAACAAATCACCATTATTGTGAAAATATTATAATGGCTTTGGCTACTATAAATGTTTTCAAAGAGTTTTACTCTCGCATAGTACAACACAAAACATATATGAACATATTTACTGAGTGCTACAGTGTGATAATAAGAAAGACATTTCTAAGAGCGTGTACATGTCTTCTCCTGCCCCAAATCTTACTGTCCTTTTGTTTGTTTCGACCACTGCCCCTTTAATTGTGTGTAGATGTGTACATACAGTTTTTGATAGATGAACTTTTTTAAATGCATTTGTTGAGGATATTAAACACTTGTTTTATTATTGCCCTTATTCCCTTTCATTCAAGTTTGATTTTAAGATGGTGAATATAATTCCACCTTAACACCTTAAATTTGTCTGAACAACAAACATATTCTTAAGCTTTTTATTACTTAAGCCAAGTTTTACATTCAAAAAAACAAATGAACGCATTTTCGAAATCATCTTATATTACTTTCTGCCGTACAGACATTTTTTCAAACCATTTTAAATGTTAAAACACAAAATAAGAAGCTCCTCAAACTTTTTGTAATTTAATGGCCATAATTTATTCTTCTTTTTGTTATATTTTATTTGTTTGTAGGTTAAGATATGTTATATTGTTATTCTTTTTTCTATGTTTTTATTTATTTGTTTTATTTTATGTTTATTGTGTCTTTGCTATTGTATTAATCTTCAATGAAAGAAGATTTTTAGTTTATGTTGTTTATACTTTATATATATTTCTGCATATTTGGAAAGAAGTTTAACGAAAGGAAAAAAACGGCGTTTGTATTAGTTTATTAGGAATGTTCTGCCCTCTAGTGGCCGTTTGTGCTGCACCCGAAACGGCGCGAGGCTTCGACAGAGTTTGTGGGGCTGAACCAGCAGCTTTCGACTTATTTAGTCCTTCATTGACTTTCCCCATATAAAATTGTTTCTTTTGACTACTTTAATAAATCTTCCCTCGTTGAATGAGCCTTTGCGGTTTTCCTTATGTTTTGATGTTGGTGTTCTTAACAATGATATAATAGATTGTATCAGTTTCTGTAGCTATTACGCAGACATCCAAAAATGCGGTTACAGTAATTATATGTCTTTTGTCTTATTTGCTGTAATGAAGAAGCACTTGTAGCTAAAGTCTTTTATTTAAACCTGGAAAGGGCTGCTGCCTGCCTGTCTCCTGACCTGCTATTTTTTTCGATGAATATAATTGTTAGATAGAGCTGTGCACAAACAGGAATATTTATTAATTTATTAAAAAATTAAAAAATGGCCTCTTCTCTTGATGAATGAAAAGTGCAAGGTGCTGAGACCACTGTGTGCGCGTGCCTGCATTAAGGCAAAAAATGTTGTTCCTTAAAGTTATTGTTAGAGGACCCATCAGCTTGTACTGAAGTGAGAAATCTATGCTTTCTGTCCTCTACCCTTTACATCCTCTGTTTGTTTCCAATAAAACATATATTAAAACCCTTTATAAGTGGAGTGATATCAGTATAAATGGGTTGTTCAACATTTCTTCATATAGCCTACAACTTTGCTCAGAGGTGCACAGCTTCATCATTCTGTGATCTTTTTCCACAATTAAGAAGATTCCCAACAAAGAAGATTCACGACAAACTTGCAGATCAACGTTTATTTGCATTTGTATAAAACAGCATTAAAATATAACAATTGGTAACTTCTTAAAAAATCATTTTGTTTAGGGGTAGATAGGAAAAAACAACAGTATGTTTCCAATTGTATTATTTACAACTTTTTACTAATGAACAACTGAAAATAGAAAGTAGAATAAGCATTTAAAAAAAGCGAAGATTATAAACTTTTTAAAGCAAAACCATGCATTTTTTTTAAGCGAACAAAGTATTGTTTTATTTCAGAGCCTTTTATTGATCACTATGGCACCAAGACTTGACCAAATTCATTTTATCAGACCTGGGCGCTGGAAAAATGAAGGTCTGGGCTGTGTTTTCTTCTCTTGCGGTTGGTGTGATTGTGTAGGTGGACGGTTGAGGCGACAGAAGGGTCGGGGCAGGGGAGGAGGGCGTGACGGAGCTTCCGTTGTGATGCTGTGGTGTTAGATAAGACAGGCACATGCACCCGGTGTCAGTCAACAACCTTATGATGTCATTTCTAAACCTTACACCCACCAGAGCGTAGAGCAAGGGGTTGAGACAGCAACGCACATACGCCAGGGCGCGTGTGATCTCTTCTTCAAGGTTGACCCTGTTCCACTGGTCACATGTTGGTTTGGGTGTGGACATTCTGATCAGAAGTACCGCAGTGTAAGGCAACTGAAACAGCAGGAACAGGACAACAAGCAACGCCATGAGACGCAGAGTCCTCTGTCTACGCCAGCATTTCCCACCTGCACGGAGCAACACGCGGCCTATAGCGCTATAGCACAAAACCATTGCCACGCATGGAATGCAAAACCCTGCGATCTTTGCTATTTTGGCCCATAACTTCCATTTACTCACATCTTCCGCCCACACGTCCATGCTGCATAATGTTTTATTAGTACCCATCTCTGTGATTTCAGAAGAGAAGCATAGCTCTGGCAGGCTTAAAATGACAGAGGTCAGCGCCACCCCGGTGGCAGACAGTGTGCTATAGTACAGCGTCCCAGAATTCAGCTTTCGCACGGCCCTCGTGTGGACCACCACCAAATAACGATCAACGCTAATGCACGCCAAAAGCAGCAGGCCGCTGTAGGTGTTGATAGCGTACATGCTGCGGTTTATCTTACAGAGCCCCTCGCCGAACACCCAAATGTCGTTTAGAGTCTCGGCCGTCTGCAATGGCAAAGTCAGCAGAAGGAGCAAGTCAGACAGGGCCAGGTAGAAGAGAAACACGTCGGTCATGCAGCGCAGACGAAGACGGCGGTACAGCGCAAAGGTGGCAATGACCAGCACGTTTCCAACTATGCCTAAGAAGAAAACAATGAGGTAGATTGTGGTCAGGATCACGGTCGTGATCTGCTTTTGCTCTTTGCTGGCTTCACATGGCTCAATAAAATCGCTGAAGTTGTCATCAGTGTACAGAGGATAATCTGTTGTTGGGCTGTAATCCATACCTGTGAAACATGGTAGAGGAACATCATATCAGTTTAATGTGCTACCTGTGTGAAAGGTTGTTGTCAAGAGGGCCTATACATTTAGATTTACAACGATTTTTCTTGAGGGGTTTCTTTCAACTGGGCCAAGACGACTGGAACGTTAAAACTGTTGTTCTTGCGGTTTTACGCCGCTAGGGGGCGCGCGTGAGAAGTTTCTAAACTATGCCAGGTCAATCCATTAAAAACATGATACCTAAGCCATGACAGATAAATGAATAATACATTTATATATTTATATATATTTATTGTTGTGTTTAAAAAAAATTGTGGTTTTACATGCGCATATATTTTATTTTTCTCATTTATTTAGAAGCGCAGGCGTTTTTTTAGTTGGCTGGTTATTGTTGACTAATGGGGAATGTTTGATTAATATTAGCTGACTTTCTTGCTTCATACGAATGAACCAATGACTGGTATAAATTTAGAGTCCTTTGGACGAACTGAAATATATAAATGTGTGTGTTTTATACGAATACAATTAATGTTGTTAACAATGCGCCGTAGAACCTTTGCTTGCACAAATGTATCTGACAGGCTACTATCTGACAAATTATAATTCTTAATCTTTTTATGTGCAATTATATGGAGTCGTTTTGACAATTGAACGTTTCTGGGACATACATTATACAATAAAATGCTCGCTTTAATCGAATACAAAAACTTTTTCATTGTAAATGCTTCATCCCGCAACGAATCACATGCGATAAATTAATATCAAAAAGTCTAGTCACAGCAACAAATTCCGTAACTATGGAAACTCTTACAACACTGTTGACAGATGCGTCACCCATAAAATGTCACATCTAGTTTCAGGTGCGTTTTGCGGCGAATAAATGCACGAAATATCTTAAATAAAGTGTCACATGAAATTGCAGACGACTCATCTCGCGACTGATCGCGTGTCACAGCCCGACAGTTGTCTGACTTCCACTCGCGCTATCACTCACCATTGCGTGCCAACGCGGTTTAAAACACACTCGTGGGGCACCGGGTGTCTTTATTTGAGCAGAACTGCGATGATAGCTGTATGTGGAAGTGAAGAAGTGTTTTTTGAGATGGATTTATGAGGAAGTTTTGTGATTCTGAGGTTGATACTGACGGTGATGTTGATCCAAGACCTGCGCATCTGTCATTTGAGTTAGTGGAAATACGAATCTACAACTTAACCGTAAGCTTTAACAAATATACATGAAATGTACGATAAATGACGTAATAATATATTTAAGTTATTCAATATATAAGTGCTGTTAAATGTATGATATATCGGTGTTTTTACGGCTTTATTTTAAATCTCAAAGGATAAAATTTATTATTCATGTTTAACGTAAGAGGAGACCTATAAATATATATTTATATTTTATGCCGACAATAAACAACTTTTTGCCTGATTTAGAACGAAAGGTTGCTGCACTATTTAACATTCATTTTAAGCAGGACTTAAACCTTGCATTTACGTGTAAAATACTTAAAAAGTGCTAAAAAAAAGTTAACTATGCAAAATGTTTTATGTGAGGTATACCCAAGAGCTGATATTAGTTCAGTGAGTAATAATAATGACAGACAAGCCAAGTCAAGAATCAAAATGACAGAAATATTGAATATATGATATGATGTTTTGGGGGGCCTTACAATAACAAGCAGAAAAAAAGTTATTATTTATCTTAACAACATTCTCTCAGATGCATATTTTTGCCGTTTTAGGTGTGGCATGCGTTTTCTTTTCTTCATTTAAATGATTATTAAAATTTTACATTTTAGGCCTACTTGTATAGCTCTGTTAGGCTATATAAGCAAATTCTTTAATACATAAAAAATGTAGATAAAGGCACACAAAGAGTTTGTTCTTATGTCTTAATAAATGTTATCTTAGTTTGACTTCAACACTCTCTAATTCTGTATCTTAGGTAAAATGCTGTTATATTTTGTCACATGTGGCAGTTTCTAAACATTGCACCAAAACTAGTACCCGTTACATGTGCTAAAATCATTTCGGTTTGTGGTGACATAAATAATCCACCAAACAAGGGGACACATGACACAATCACACACAGTGTCTCTATATTTGTGCATAAATTGCGTGCACCTGTTAACTATGCCATAACACAGTTTGTGTTCAATCCCTGTTTTTACTCACCTGTGACTGCAGGTCTTCAAGATAAGATATGATGAGTCTTCACTATTCAGACCTCAGTGAGTTGTGTTTGAAGCTGTCTGGTGTTTTGAGAGAAGGATGTACGGCGTGTCACCCTATTTGTGTGTTGACGCCTGGTTGACTTTGCATTGCCCGACACTTCACACCATAACATAGTTAATAAACACGTGTTATCCGTGTAACATTTCTAATATCCTAATTTACAGAAGTCTTTTGTCTTATTTTTGCCATTTGGCACAGCTGAGTGTTTTTAAAGGTATGTTGGGAAGATAGACTGCTGGTGTTTGTCCTCTTTAAGAAGTATTTTTTTATCTTTGAAGAAAGACAATTTATATGACGATAATTTGAATTTGTTGAAATTAATTTGAACTATTTTAATGCGTGCCAGCTTGTTATTTGTCAATGCATTAAATATGACGTATAGATGAAGACTGCATTGTTTTTCAGCTCATGGTCACCTGTTTTCATTTTGACTCAATCATGAGTTCAAACAGCCCAGTTTTTTTCCGAATGCAGTGTGTTAAATTGTTGATATTGTAAGTCTGAAATATTATGAAGAAAGATGTTTTTTTGAACTCATCCTGATCCTCGAGTTGTTCTCGAGTTCAAACGAATGTCATGCTGGTTTCCCTGGTGCATAGACCATGCATATAATGCGGTTAAATGTAGGTTTGATCAGTAGAATCTGAGGTTGACTCTTGTTGGGCGTCACACATTTAAACTGTAGTGTGTAATGAAAGATTGTGTACTTTGCAGAATGTTGCATTGTGACCAGCAACACCTTAAAGGATGTTAAAATGTTCAATGTTTTAACGTCTGGAATATTTGATTGTGATTGGTCAGTTGTGGTGAAATACTGTATTTCTGTGTTATGACCAATGAGCACTTTCTAAGTTTCAGAAAACAAACTCCTACGCATTTGTTGACAAAGGTTTGAAAATGAAATAAGAGCCGGCTGAATAGTTGAGAATAAAGACATATGCAATTCAAATTATTCTCAGGGTGCACACCCCCTCTCTCTCTCTCTCTCTCTCTCTCTCTCTCTCTCTCTGTCTCTCTCTCTCTCTCTGTCTCTGTCTCTGTCTCTCTCTCTCTCTCTCTCTCTCTCTCTCTCTCTCTCTCTGTCTCTCTGTCTCTCTGTCTCTCTCTCTCTCTCTCTCTCTCTCTCTCTCTCTCTGTCTCTGTCTCTGTCTCTCTCTCTCTCTCTCTCTCTCTCTCTCTCTCTCTCTCTCTCTCTCTCTGTCTCTCTGTCTCTCTCTCTCTCTCTCTCTCTCTCTCTTTCTCTCTCTCTCTCTCTGTCTCTCTCTCTCTCTCTCTCTCTCTCTCTCTCTTTCTCTCTCTCACTCTCTCTCTGTCTCTCTCTCTCTCTCTCTCTCTCTCTCTCTCTCTCTCTTTCTCTTTCTCTCATCCTCCACCATTTCTTTCTCTTTCCCACCGTTTCTCTGTTTTGTTTTGAGTGGTTTGTGGTTGGCAGGACGTTGATGGGTACAATGTTTACTTGCAGCGTGCCGTACACAGTTCAGCGCACACACAACACATTTGACCTGATTCACCTTTACCTTCTTGCGCTTCGCTTGTGAAAGGAAATTAGAAATTGGCCATAAATTCTTGCACACTGCAAACACGAGGTTGATCTGAGACTGGCTGAGAAACGTAGTCATTTACTTTTGTAGGCAGCATTTTAAAGGCATGACATGATCCCAATGCACAGGATCTGGAATCTAAGACAGTTGTGTCTGTATTCTTTCCAGATAAGACAATCCCAGAATTTATTTTGCTGAGTTTGAAAAATAGGGCCTGATTTGTGTTGGTTGGCACAAACGCATTGAAAACATGGCAGTGTTTTAATTGCTTCAGTTTTGTTGATTACCAATATGTGAATTGAACTGTTCAATTGTAGTATTTGAATGCAAAAATGTCCGATTGTGGAAGATCTCCAGTTAAGAAAAACCTGCTGATAAGCAAGATAGTCCACCACTTTGAAAAAATACGCACATTTGTCTGCGGTGGGGGGGCAATTTCACACTTCACCAGCTACAGGCAGATGCCATAAAAAGAACGTGTTTTCAGATCAGCAAAATCACATTTTGTGTTTCTTCTTTCGCTTTGTTTGTACTTCTTAATTAATTTTTTTACACATACAGACGGCCGGATGCACGTATATGCACAGGCTGGCATATTGCATCTGTTGCATTGCGTGTGCATTTGGCATGGCATGCACCAGACCGATCGTATGTGTAAAAATATATTCAGTCCGTTTTATTTATATTGCGCTGTTCACAACGTTTCATTGTTGCAAAGCAGCTTTACAAGAAGAAAGACAAAAAAATATTAAAGTTAGTATTAGGATTAAAAGGTCCATCTTTGCTCATGATTGTTGACAGAGATTGTCTGGGCTGATGATCAGTTAAGTCCACAGGTTCTCTCATGAGGACTCGTCGTTGCTTTTGGACTCGTCGATGAGTGATTTTTGTTTTCCAATTCAGTTTAGAGCGTGACTGAACATGCGTTGATGCTGTGCATGTTTTGTATGACATATTATAATTTCAGGTGTGCTCTTGCTGTAGATAAAAAATGTAAGATATAGCCTACCGTATGCACACATTTGGTGACATTTAGTAATATTGCTGAAGCTTTAATTATTTTATTTCTTTAGTTTTTTATTAAAAGTTTAAAAACTAACTGTTTCCTGTTTATTGCAAAGTTTAATTGTAAAATTGGGACAAACTACGAAAATAAACAGTCAATTAAACCGTATTCTTCACATAAGAATAAACAATCTTGTTTTTTTAATTGTTTAAACTTTCACCCCTGGTCAATTGTGAGTTAAAGTGTGTCACGGCAGCACATCAACATACCGTGTGCTCAGAATCATGATTTCGTGCAAACGTTGAGTAACCTCACATAAATCATGCTGTCGTGTAAATATAGACGCTTGGTTTAAAAGTCCCCTGATGGCACGAATTGGAGCGGATGCAGAAAAAAGTGTGTTCATACAAAACAACAGCAAAAGAGACAATCTGCCAGTAAATAGGCCTATTAAACTGTGCAGATAAACTGTGAATAATATTTGTCTTTTTAATGTTGTGGTTTCTCACAGTTAAATAATACATGAATTGAACTGTTTATGCAACAGCTGCAATTTCAATAGATGAAGTTACTTTGGTCAGCAAATTGTCTTAATTGTGTTTCTACGTTTTCTAAGGTTTCTAAGTGTGGTATTGTATATTTTAATTAACATTCATACCTGAATGTTACTTCTTAACAGAATGTTCACTAATATAATTCATTTTTTGCATTTTATTATTGGATATTTGTAGGCCGTGCATATTCATTTTGGGCCTCAGCAAAGGTTTCACAAAAATGATTTTGAATACTGGATTAACACGTTCACTTGCTCCGGATAAGCCTGTAAATGTATAAAAAATGCATTTAAAATGTGAAATGTATTTTCTAGATTTCGAAATGAAACAGCCTTTTAGACATCTTCAGTCCAGATACACTGCAACATTTTGTTTCTTATTGAGACCAATAAAAGTAAATATGTATCCAAAAGAGCTTGAAAGGTGTCAATGTTTCTTTCCCTAAAAAATATTGTGTGATAATTAATTCGTCATGGTGCTCTGATTATAAATCATTTACTTTAGCCACTTATAAAAACTACAGTATACATTTAACAAAAAAATGATTTATCTTTCATTTATTTTATTCTTGAAGAAATTGCATTTAAACAGTAGCACACGGTTCAGTGGTGAAAAACACAGCAGGATATGTGCTGATCTGAGAGCAATAACATCTTTTAAATATGTTTATTTTCTTCCCAAATACAACTCTTATACACCTACTAACCACAAGTTATGAGGCAGCTCAAACCAAACCAAACTCTACCCAAATATATGACTAAACTTGTGACTCACAGAGAGAATAAGAAAGGAGGTCTGTAAGAGATCTTTATTCGTCATTCAAAATTGCTAAAAAGTCTTTAACAGACAATAAAAGCATAAAATAATGTAATGTGTTTTGGGAATCATAAAGAATTCCTCAACATGTACTGTATATTATGTAAAGTTGCAGACAGTAACACTCAAAGTAAAGAATATGGCATGTCTGACATCTTTAAGGTGAGAAGGCATCACTGGACAATTATATGATAAAGTTGTATAGAGGTCCCTCGGAGAAACTTGCAGAGATTTGTCAGGATGTGAAGAGAATGCTTTTGTCTGCATAAACACTGAAGCTCAGAGAAATTCCTCTTCCCAAATGATCCGCGAGCTCTCATAGGAGAGAAAGGGGTGGAGTGATTCCTTCAGGAGCACACGCACGTCGCACGACCTCTCCTTGTGTCCAAGATCCCTAGATACTCAAGTCACGCTTCACATACCTCCATTATTCATCTCTACATTTATTTTGTCTTTCAAAATGGTTTGTCAACTCTCTGGATTATTTTTGCTTTTATTGGATTCATCGATAATCTGTGGTAGGAAATCTTTGTTCTGAGATTTATGCAAATATGTATATAAACAACCTCGAGCCTTGTTTGAGATTGGTTTTGTAAATCACCCTGGGTGTGAAAGCTTAATGTGAAATGTCATCAGCTTTGCTAGTGCTGAACTTACTATTGTGTTGCAGTTGTTTCATTTTTATTTATTTTGCCTTTCAGGCCAAACAACAGAAAAAAACAGTGTAGCACTTGAAGGTAAGGGAGTGAGTTTGATGCAAAGAAATATTTTCAACTTTTTCGTTTAGTCCATAACCGGCAGTTATGCTGTCCAACTGTTTTTGCTTTCTCAGGTCAAACAACACAGAAGAACATTGTAGCATTTGAAGGTGAGGAAAATGAGATTTTCTCCGAGGTCTCTATAATCTCATGCTCTAGGCTACTGAATGTCTCTCCTCTACTGTATGGGTTTCAGAACATGAGACTGATTTGCTGAGATACAAAACTATTAAAGTCAGAGATTTTAAAAGGAACTTTTTCAATTTGTCCAAAACCAACAGTTTTGCTATCCACTTTGCTTTTGCTATCCACTTTTGCACTAGTATTTTTTATAATTTAACTACATGGCAAAAAATTTATAAATTTAAAATAGAAAGGTAATATTTTTTTGCAAATGAAATTGCATCATTACATTAATATTCATCATTTGAATGCTCTTCTACAGTATACTGTATTTTTTCTCAAGATCACTCACTTTACTTTTAATTTGCATTATTTAATTATTTAATTCGCCTTTTTCTCATAAATCCCTCTTTTACGATCAATTTTAATTCTCTTTCAGACAGTAATGCCACACATGAGGACCAAGGTAAAGAGACAGTCCATTTGTGACCATCAGTTTATTTTCAACGATTTGTTTTCATAAAATCAATGTACTCTGGTGGTTCTCAGAGGATTTTCAGGATCAAGAACTTTACCATCACTATGTTCACTGTAATGATGAAATCTTGATGGAGTATGGAGGGTATTGCAGAGTCAACTTCAATGCGAACATGACTGAACTCGGAGTGGATAACTGGTGTAATGTGGAGATGATCGTGAGGTAAGCCAGAGCATCTTCACATGCAGCTTTACTTAGAATAAAACACGTCTAGAGTCTCGTTTCCGTCGAGTCCTGTTGGTGCATCACTGTGTGTGATCAGAAGTTTCATTCAGAACAGGTCAAACGTTTCTGAAGTTTCTGCTCCTGCAATCTGATTCTCTTTTAAAGTTCAATGCTAAAGAAATGTGTGTCTATTTTTAATGTGCATATTTTGAATAGGCTACAGCACGCCTTTTCTATAGATCTTAAAAAAATGAAAGTTTTGTGAATAGCATCGTACACCACGCTCTAAAAGCATAAGTTTGATTTCTAAACTTAGGAATGTGTGCAAAAGGTTTCATATCCATTGTTCCGCTGAGAAAAGGAAAGCTACTTAACTTCATACTCAATGCACACAGACAGGAAAAGGGAACAGAAAACAATAGCAGGATGTGAAGGAATAATCGTTTGCCACCGACTACTTCAGGGAGCAAGAGAGTGAGAGACATTTCCCCTTGACAAGAGCCCTTGTGTCTGTGATTCATGTCTTTGTGCTGGTTTAAAATTATTTCACCAAAAAAACTTTCAAAAAAAACTTTCATTTACAAACCACCTACTGTATACCTTAACACCTGCTGTGTGCTTGTAAGTCTTACTTATTGCAGTGGATTCAAAAATAGACTAACAGAAATTTTTGCCTAATGCAGTTACTGCAAACTGAAATCTACTTTTAGATTACCGGGTGTAAAATTCGTAGTGTGTCTTGGTTGCAGTAATTGCAAGAAGGTTTAATGTGTGTACTATTATAATGTGCTTTTCTACAGTGACATTCTTGTAAATATATAAATAATGATATGACAAATATAGGAATTAAACCTCTTTCAGTGGGAGCATATGAAACTGCTGAGTAGAAATGAGACATTTTACAGCGCTCTCATATCTACAGTCATATTACTAAATATCAATATCTTTTAAAATACTGTAAATTTGTTCCACATGTGAATTTAAAAAATATGAAATTGGACAAATTTGTGGATGCACTCCTTAGAAGGAAGGTCATTTTTATATCCTGTTTGTCATGTTCTTCTAAACAAACCGAGAGACTTTATTCACCACATAAGAATGTTTTTTGGTTTTGCATATTGTGTGACCTTGAACAGATTTATATTTGCCTCAGTCATCGCAGTTTAAATGATGGGCGTAATTTCCTCGAATAAGACTGCTAAACAGAACACAGCGCGTGCAACATAAACATGTCATCACATCAGTGCGGGCACAAATTATTTTGTGCAAAACTCCCCTCTGTGTATTTGTGGTTGCTATAAACCTAAGATTATTTGCCAAAACATATTTTGATCATTTCTATATGTCGGTTACGTATAGAATTAGAACATTTGAAAAAAATACTTGTTAAGCACTTTAAGCAAATTAGTTTTTTAGTGTTTTGTAATGTTGATATCGTGTACTAGAAATGGGAACAAAAGTCACACCACTGGTGAAACTGATCGTACGGTTAATGCATGTGAACCGTGGATTAACTGTACCTGTATTCATCAGTAAAAGATGACGTGCACGCGCTCTCTCTCCAGTATCTTTTCGAGTAGTCTATGAAAGCGCATACTTGCGTATATTTTAACTTAAACCGCTGTGTAAAGTTAAAGTAGCCTAAAGATGTGTAGAGTCAAAGCGTAAATGACGCGATTTACGCGCAAACACGCATTACATCAGCACTGTTGATGCCAACTCATAATTCAGTGACACATCTGACAAGACGAGAGAAAGTCAGTTGAGACACGTAATGGATGATCACCAGCCCATAAAACCCTTTTTTTAAATAACACATGCATGACAGCCTAAGATTTTAACAGTTTAGAAACAAGATTCTCTGTTAAATTAATCTGTTGATATCTTCAGATTAGCATTTACATTAAGGCTAAAATACACAACTGGACTTTTGCTCAGATTTTCAGTCCGGACTTGTTTCAGAAAGTCTGCACTAGTCTGTAGATTTGATCAGTTTAGAGCACTGGTTCTCAAATGGGGGTACGCGAGAGAAACTGACATTCAGGAATAAATAATGAAAATCAATAAATTATGATAACAGTATTATGAAATAAGGACCACACAAAGATGCATAAAAATAAATTCTCATTTCACCGTATTTTAAAGTAAAAGGTTGTTGTCTGGTCAAGGGGTACGTGGCTCGAAAAAATCATAAAAAGTGGTACTTCAGCCAAAAATTGGAGTTACTGTGTTTCCAATGAAAGTTTCAAAAAGTGTGCAAGTGTGTGATGTCTAGATTTTAGATTTTGTAGTGTATTCAAGACATTATCTGATTCTAAAAATGATCCGATCCGTCAACTAAAATCTGTGGACACAATCTTAAGGTTTATAACACACCCAGTAACGCACACAAATCATTAAAATAAAAGAGGCAGAGGAGGAGGTTTGAGCCCTTCTGTTTTTATTGAAATAAACACGTATTGTTTTTCTCTCGTCCAGAAGTTACCACGAGTTAACCAAGTGTTTGGAGACGATGTCCATGTTCGCTGAGTGTTTTTACCCCAATCGAGTGGTGGAGGGGCTGTTCGTGGCGATACATCAGCAATACTTTCACTCGTGCAATGATGAAGATGAATTACCCGACGCTCCGGCCGAAGTGGTGCTCGCTGCAACCCTGTTGCCCATCATCATCATTCCCTTCATAGTGTACATCGTGGTCTGGAAGAGCAGTTTAAGAGACTAACGGTTAGTGCATGAAGCCTCAGCATCCTTTGACTGTTTGTGTTGTAGATGAAGGGTCAAAGTGAAACTGGGTGTAAGTTCATGTTCTTCACATCATGTAAGTATTGCAGCGTAGTCTACACAAACTCAGTTAGCTGGAATTATTCACACACTAATGATTGTGGCAGAATGGATACAACAAAAACAGGAAGGGTTGTTCACGATCTAGCCGTAGATATGCCTTACAAAAAATAAGTACACAAAAACGTATACTTATATTTATATAGTATATTTTTTGTAGTACATACTTGTACTTGTATTTAGTAAATCCATCTCTTTAGATTTTAATTAGGTCAAAAATACTTTATAAAAGTGTACTTTTGGGTAGGCCTGCGTTAAGTGTATCTGTAGTAAACATTGAGAAAAGAGTTAACTTACTTTCTTATTTGCAGTTTACTAATAGGACACTTGATATAATATTTTTTTTACTTTAAAAGGACAAGTATTTTTTATAATAAATGAATCAATGAAATAAAGTAAAAAATAATGAACACATTTATGAATTCAAACAATTATGACTTTTATTTATAAAATTAATTTGACATAATATATATAGAAATAGTGAAATAATTTACAAGATTAGAATGTGAAATAGAATAATAAGAAATAATAAAAAATCGCCCCAAGTTCTGGTTTATGTTTTACTATGTTCTATCCAAATTTTAACATCATTTACTAAATGTTTTACACACATCCTGCTAGACTTTATTCTGTGTGCAGTTATTTATTAAGTATATGATGTTTAATGTCTTAAAGGTCTGAATGATGTGGTCTGGTACACATGTTGTTTTGTAAGTAGTTTGTGTAATTGTTCATAAAAGAGATTTGTTGGCTTTCAACACTTTCTTTGACATGCAAACCACAGACGAATGCCAGCACACAAATGTATGTGTTATGTTTATGCTTTGGCTCTGTAAACATTCTGCAATGTTTGTCATTAAAATGTTATATTTTTGTCTGTGTTGAAATTCTTTATCACCTTACAATGGAGAGACAACAAGTTATTTCTATGTGGCTTTTCTAAAAAAGTGTACACAGTGTTGCACAATCCTGTTTGTTTTTTAGAAGTTCCAGCAGCAACCCAACATGAGTTTTGAGCGGTCTGTCTGTCTGATAAATGACAGATGAAAGGAGTGTTTCGAAAGGGTTTTAGATAACAATCTTTTATTCTGTGCCAATTGGTATGGTTGAAGTCAAAAAGATTGAAATCCACTGAACACACTGCTGACACCTTCTGGCCGAGCTTTCAAAATGCATAGCATTTGGTGACACAAAGGTAAACAACTTCACAAACATTTTCATTTGACTAGATGACAATGTTTATTGTTTATTTCTCTTTCGACAAGACATGACATACTCTTACAAGTAAACACAATAGAATTAGGTCAGAATTAGGTCAAGACACAAGCATACTGTTTACCCATTTAACAATGAGTTTTTTCATGATCATACCACTTAATATTTATTGATTGTATTTTGTTGTCGTTCACGCACTACTCGAGTTTAGATTTTTGTGTCCTGCACAATCTGATACACAGGAAGCATGTTGTGAAAATCACAGCGCCTCCTACAGTCAGCACCAGGAGCAGCAAAAATGCCAATACGTCGAGCGAGTGATATGAGTACCATGGCATCTTATAAGACTCTGTCCGTAAATGTGCCGCCCCTTTGTGCCTCATCACAAACTCTATCCAATAGATGGCGCTGTCTCTTGGATGTGCGGGCTTGTCATGGTGTATCCTAGAGAGCCGCATCATGTTGTCTTTGTACGACGGACGATGCAACACGTCTTGCAGTGCTGCATAGAAACTCTGGCTGTCCAGTTTAGTGACCTCAAGCGCTTTAGCGGCCCCTCGTATCTCTAGACGCAAAATATTCTCAAACTGGTCAAATAGAAGCGGCAACCCGACCACCGGAATGCCGTGATAAATAGATTCATAAACCCCGTTGGCTCCGCCGTGGGCCACGAACGCCCTTGTTTTAGGATGACCCAGAAGGTCGTTCTGAGGCAGCCATTCAACCAGACGTGTGTTGTTGCCCAGATTTTGAGGACGCTCACCCAGGTGCCTCCAAATCACTCGCTGGGGGAGCCGTGCAAAACCAGCGGCGATCTCAGAGGTGATTTCGGTCGGTAGACCTTTTACGAGCGTCCCGAGCGACATCACGACCACTCCGTGCTCTCCCGACCCTTGCACGAACTCCTCAAGGTCTGCAGGTAAAGGCTTGGAGGGTTTGCATTGGAAGCCTCCGATGTGCACGAAGTTGGGCATTATCGGACGCGGGAACTCGAAGACAAAATCTGACCGGATGAGCCAGATGTCCGTGGCCTGCAGCATGTCCTTGAAACTGGTCTCAGGGCCAAAGTAACGTGTTGCTAACTCCTGATAAACTGGGAACACGCTGTATTGGTCCATGCATGCGTTCAGCAAATAATGAAGCATGTTCTTGACCCTCTCAATGAAGGACATGCGAGTGGGAAGTGCGCTCCCGGACGCTGGGACGTACGAAGCCGGCGAGGGTGCAACAACCGAGTGCGCTTCTCCACTGGTGATCCATCTCACGTTGAACACTGTGGGTAGTCCAAGTTTATGAGCCACCAAAACCCCGGCAGGTAAACCTGGATCTATAAGAGCTACGTCATAACGTGCTTCATGGAGCTGTTGCATAAGTACAGGGTTTTCAAACATCTCCACCGCCATCTGACTCGCCTCCTTATGTATTTGAGAGAGTGCCGTCAACATTTGCCAATAGAACTGCATGATGGCCAGCGGGGAGCCTCCTGATTTCTGGATCTTCAGCATCTTATTCAGGAAGGAGACGAAGTAATCTTGGTCCTCGATGCTGACGGGTTCTGGTAGGGTGACGGTTATTGATTTGTAGTGGGGTGAGTCCTCCTTGACGTACCAGCTGGTGGAGGTCCTCACCACGCTGACCTCGTGACCCCGGTGATGTAAGTCTTCAATCAGCAGTTTCATGTTAATCCAGTGACTTCCGTCGACGGGGAAAACAAGGATTTTGCCAGCTAGACCAGAAGAAGCCAGTGTGGTGAGAAGTGTGATAAGAAGGAGGAGACAGTGAGGGGATCTTAGAAGATTCATCATGTCCTGGTTTACAAAAAAAGATCAAAAGTTAATTCTGGTATATCGTTCACTATACGATTTGAAATATTAATTAAAAAATCAAGGTTACATCATTAATGTGCTTTCTGTCTTTATATTTATCTCTGCACAATCCAACAGTTGTAACACAGATGTGGCTTGATATTGTGTGAGGTATTTTTAGAGAAGACACTGATAGCATGTTCCTAAAGACACAAACGGCTCACACAGTGAACTGTCTGGTCAAAATATACAAAAAACAAAAAACAAAACATGTGGAACATTTACTATATTCAATACATTCTATAAAACGTTCAAAGGTGAAGATCTTTGATGCTGAGCAATGAAAACTGAAAACTAGTCATCCTCGAAGAAACCACAGAAAGCTTTTCCGTTATATTCATGAAAGGAAAAAGGGAGAAAACAGGCCCACGATCAGATCAAAGTTCGGAAGGAAACAGAAATGATCAAACAGAACGTGGTGATCTAACAGAAACGAGAAAAAGAAGAGAAAACAAAACAGATTTTAACCTTGTTTTTACCTTAGTGTGGAATACTCGTCTCTCTTGCTCTCTCTGCTGCAGAGAAAAAGTTCAGTGTTTGTCCAAGTCCAGCTTGCCAATGATTATTGCATAACTCTCTGTGCCTGTGTGTGTGTTTGTGTTTGTGCTTGTGTGGGCGTGCGTATAGGTGTGTGTGTGTGTGTGTGTGTGTGTGCGCGTGTGTGTGTGTGCGTGTGTGTGTGAGAGGGAGTGAGAAACTAAGTATAATGAGTTTAAAAGTCCTCCAACAATAAAACATACTTAACCAAGCAAATGTCATGTGAAATAATGTGTGCATGAGAGAGAAATAGTACACAGAGATTGTAAACTGTTGTACTCTTTACACTGGCAAAGACTAGCGGTTACATAGTTCAATGTCAAATTCCTCCAGCAATATGTGCTCAAATGTCAGGTCACTAAACTCTGAAGAGAATAGAAAGTGGCTGCATTCAGTGAAGTATGTGAGTTTGCATTGAACAGTCTGATCTGACCGGCTATTCATTCTGCTTCTGCACATTGTTTGACACGGTTCATGATTAGATGTGTTACATAAGGAGACTTGGCAATGGTAACTAATACCCCAACTCACGCCCTTAAAACTGTTATTTGCTGTTGACATTGCAAAAATGAGTGAGGATAATCATCTTTTAATGTAACAACTTAATTTTATAACAATAAATTAATTAATGTAAAATTAAAAATGAACAGTTCATTTAAAAAAGCCTTATTTTTATTTAAATAAAAGTCACATTTCACTTTCACAGTTGTTGGTTTACTGCTGTAGATTCATGGGCGGTCCAAGCTGCAAACGCTTTGCGCATGCGTACTGTTATTGTCAAACTAACCACCCGTCTTGCTGGCTTCCATTGAAAGTACAAACGCTCATCTTGAAGTGAAAAGGGAGTTGTAAGCATAGATATCAAAACTAGATGCAGTTTCAAGCTCTCCAGGCACGTCCGCCATCTTGGAACGGTCAACGGACGTCACTCACAGTTTGGCAGAATGTCACAACACCGCGGAGCCTTGGCTGTGAATATTAATTCCAGGAAATGTGGATACCCTTTCATCGTCGTCATGTGTTAGTTTAGGAAATATAATGGTGTAATGATTTTATTTCGCGTTTCTATGTCAGATTATCTAATACAAAAGATTAATTTACAATTTTGCCGGTTAAAGGAATAGTTCACACACAAACACATGAATGGCCATGTGCCCATTTATGCAGCCCATTTGTTTCAAACTTGACGTGGTTTTGTGTCTACAAGTCACCAGGGGTCCAGTGATGTTCTCTCGCCGAAGTTCTTCCTTTGTGTTTTCTGCTGAAGAAAAACAAAACCGTGCTTTTTGGACTGACATAAGGTACATAAATGATGGAAGACATTTTCTTTTTCAAATGAACGATTCTTTTAAGTTTCTCTTAAGGTGTCACACTACACATAAGTGTACATGGATTACATTTAATTTTGTATTGCATTAAATGAAATAGACAGGATATAAAATAATGGACATGAAATAATATGTAATATTGTGTATTCAACACATTTGAAAGGCCAATGTATTTAGAAAATATTAGTAAGTTGTGTTTTTCCATATGGGAGTTTAGACTCATCATCAGCTCTCTGTAATGACAACATTATAACTGTGCATTCATGCATTTAAAAGTACCAGTGTTAGTCCATAAGGTGGCAGCATTTAGAAATGAACTTGCACCTCTGTGTGAATGTGGGATGATTATTTGTTTAAAAAAAAGGCTCCTAAACAGTTCTTTGTTGGGATGTCCTGTATGGTTTCATAAAGAATCTGTAAGGTCACAGAACCATATTGTTACACAAAAGGTTCTCTGTGGTGGAAAAAGTTTTTAGACTATGAATATTTCAGAATATTTAAGAATGTGTTAATCTATTTATTTTATTTCAAAAACTACACAGAAACACATAGATCTGTGGGCACGTATCACTTTGACATCAAATAAGTGAGCTTGGCCTGTCATAGAGTGTGTGAAAAGGAAGCAAAAATCTTAATCAAAACAATCTCTCTCATTTCTGCTGAGATTTCCGGCCTCTAGATCCTGTGATACAGCGATCACTCATACCGCACACATACAAGACTATGAAGTACATATTTAGCTGATGCAAAAAACCTGATGCAAGACACCAACAATAAAAAGAACAAACAGGTGTTGCTCCATTTTTAGGTTAAAAATAAAAAAATAGCATTCTTAAAAATTATAATTTTTATTTCTTAAAAATACAATATGTATTTATTTGATATACATTTAGTCTTTTCTGTGATTTGTTTTGTTGAAGGAATATCAAAATAATCTTCTGTCAATGCCATAGTGCATCACATGTTGTTTTAATGAACTGTTGTGATGATGCTGAAAAGAACAGACAGTGTTTTTAACGCTTTTAATCTAACCAGTGTGTTTCAGACCAAAACACACAGCACATGCATATGAACATGGATCTTGGCTTACAGCATGATCTCTGCTTCTCTTTGGCTCGGCCTGAGGATTGATCACTACAATATGTTTGCTTTCATGGAAAATAGAAGGAGATCCAGAGATTTCCCCCGGCTGAAGGATGAGTGTGTGGCTCTCTCTGGGGCTTCTCGTGGCTCAGTGGGTTTGTGGTACTCGAGCGGCGGTGGCAAAGGGTCGAGATTCTGAGGAAGTCTATGATAGAGAGAGAGTACTTGCAAATGTCTTTGTTCTTGTCGCATTACTGCGCCTGCCTTCAAGGGCACAGGGGGCACAGTTTGAGTCACGGCGCTCTGAGCTCCATCCAGCCCTTTGTTGCCCGCGGTCACCGATCAACATTCGCTCTGTTTCGGTGACTCACAGCAACAGTCATCCCTCGCTGCATTATGTCCCTTAACTTTGTCACAAAAGAAGATGAAAAAATGATTTTGGGCAATGTTGATGCCAACAGCTGGTGCGACTGTGTGTATAAAGTTTCAATGAAGGTTTTATTGTTCACTTAATGCCTGAAACTTTCCTCAACTTTGAGTTGTCGCCAATGCTCTCGTTTGCTCTTGTCGCCAGGCTCTCGTTGAAAATGAATGCGTTTGGGTCCTCACAGGTCACTGAATGGGGGACTGTTAACAACATTCTTCAAAATATCTTTAAACTTTAAAGTAAATGATTTCAGTACCATGGCGTTACAAATAAAGACTAATACAACATAGTGGATTTAAAGGGATAGTTCATTGAAAAAAAATCATCATTTATTCATCCTCATGTTATTCCAAACCTGCTTTTTTCTTTCTTCTGCAAAACACAAAAGAAGATTTTTTGAAGAATGTTTTTATAACCAAACAATCTTGAATGCCATTGACTTGAATTGAATGAACACAAAACCACTCAGAAACCATTTGTCAAAATATCTAGAAAGAAACAGACAGTTGTGAATAATACGAGGGAGAATAAATGCAAGGTTTCAAATATTTTTACCGAGCTGTAGCATCACGGCACAGCTTGATGTTGGTGTCACTTTGTAGAAAACCCTGTTACATCAAAGAATCTAAATATGTTTATTCTCAGATGAGCATGTTCACTAGAATGATCTTTAATTCCCAAAGAAAGACTGAAACTATTTCTATCTGTGAGAAACCAAACTAATGTGTCTCACATGTGAGCATTTATGTAATATAATGAGACTACAGTATGCCCTTAGCATGTTCTCTATCTGAGCAAGCTTTGGTGGAATTACTATGTGTGTACTGTATATAAATAAACAATGAATGACATAATTACATAACAACGGCAAGAAGATGTGAAAGACGGAGAAAGACAGAGCGGAAAAATGCTTTTGCCTGAACTCAGCAGGCGTCCCATTGGATTAACTGATGCTTAGAACACATCTTGTCATATTTACTTGACTATCACGCAGACAGAGAAACAGACTCGTTTTCTATTCTCTCTCTCTCTCTCTCTCTCTCTCTCTCTCTCTCTCTCTCTCTCTTGCTTTATTCCACCACCATCCCCAAACCCCCATCATTGTGTCTTTCAGTTCAACAAGTGGAAAATCAAATCATATTTCAAGAGACTGCACAATGAAACACACTTAAAGAGATTTCCCTGCATTGGGTTTTCCTAAATAGCCCTACTGTCTCCACTCTCTCTCTCTCTCTCTCTCTCTCTCTCTCCGTCTCTCTTTCTCTCTCTCTCTCTCTCTCTCTCTCTCTCCGTCTCTCTCTCTCCCTCTCTCCGTCTCTCTCTCTCTCTCTCGCTCTCTCTCTCTCTCTCTCTCTCTCCATCTCTCTCTCTCTCTCTCCATCTCTCTCTCGCTCTCTCTCTCTCTCTCTCTATCTCTCTCTTACTCCCTCTCTGTTTCTGTATTTGTAAAAAATCTCCTCCCACTCATCTTTTTTTTTGTCACATAAAGAAACAGAATAGAAGGGCATTCTCTCTCTTCTCACTCTCTCGGCCCCGCTTCCTTCCTGAACGCCCATACACTTCTGCTCGCTCACCTGCAGTGCAACCGCATGCAACTCTCTCTCTCTCTTTTGAGCGACAAGCACATTCAGTTTCTTTCTCGTCTCCAGGAGTACCTGAGGTTGAGGGAGTCTGTTCCCTCTCGCTCCCAGAGGTCAATATTCCCGCCTGTGGAGAGAGCACCGTGCTGGCGGCCCAGCCCCTTTCCCGCTTCAGCCTGGGACGGAAGACCCTGCTGGGGGCTGGCGTGGCCGTGATGCTGGTCTTGGTCCTGGTGGTCCTCATTCCAATTCTGGTCCATTTGGCAGGCACCAGTGAAAACGGTGAATACGAAATGCTGGGTGCCTGCCGTATGGTGTGCGACCCTTTCTCTGAAAAATCGGGCACTACGGCGGGCATCGGTACGGGCACGGGTATCACTAACACGCAGCTGGAGGCTGAACCGCTGACCGATCACAGTATGGGACCCCCGTTGCCAACCTATGCACACGGACCGCAGGGCAAGCCTGGACGACAGGGAAAGCCAGGGCTGCCGGGACCCCCGGGACCACCCGGAGAGCCAGGTCCACCGGGACCGATGGGGCCGCCGGGAAATAAGAACCACACGGAGCGACCCGATGTCTCCGCTCTGGGTGGAAGAACGGCTACGGGAATGGGGACCTCCGTGTATGCCATGGTTCCGCGTCTGGCGTTCTATGCGGCTCTGAAAAACCCGCAGGAGGGTTATGAGATTCTGAGGTTTGACGATGTGGTGACAAATATTGGGAATAACTACGATGGGTCGACGGGGAAGTTTGTGTGCAAGGTTCCTGGGACGTACTTCTTTACGTACAATGTACTCATGAGGGGAGGGGACGGGACCAGCATGTGGGCGGACCTGCTGAAAAACGGACAGGTAAGAGGAGGTTTACCACACCTGTATTGTGATTTATGCTCTGTTTCATTTTCAACAGCAATATTTCACTTCATCGTTAAAAAACAACTTATTAAAAAGATTGTAGTAGCTATTGTAGTATCTGCCATACTGAATTAACCTTCTGAATTGACTTAACTTTACTGTACGTTGTAAAGTGTACTTTCAATAACTACCCTTCATTTTCATATTGAAACTTTTCATGATGTCATAAATGCATATATAAGTTTCTCCGCGTCTAAAGCAGAAAGCATTGGCTGCAGTTTAGAGATGTTTCTAGGATGGAAGAATGCTGTTCGACACACATTTGAGATGTGACTATCAAACAACAGACTGCCATCTAGCAACACACCCAGGTCCTTAACTGTCGACAACGACACAACTGAACAACCATCAAAGGAAATGTTGCACTCTACTTTTTATGTTTACTGGCATTTGTTAGAGTTTCACATTGTTGGCCATCCAGTTTTTAATGTCATGAACACAGTCTTTTGAAAACTGGTCAGATTTGAGAAGATGTGTAGCTAGGTATCATCAGCATAGCAATGGTAATCTGCTTTATGTTTCCTGATAATGTCTCCTAAGGGAAGCATGTAAAGTGATAATATGATGAGCCCTAAAACTGATTCCTGTGGAACTCCGAATTTAACCCAAAATTCATGTGACATTTCATCATTTACATAAACAAAGTGGTAGCGGTTGGATGACTAGAATTCAAACCAGGCTTATTGCTGACCACCAATGCCAACATAGTTTTCTAGTCTATCTATTAGAATGGCGCAGTCTATAGTATCAAAAGCGGCACACAGGTCCAGTAGAACTAAAAAAGAGATGCTGCCGGGATCAGATTCTATGAGAAGATCATTTGTCACTTTAATTTATTTAATTAATCACTTTAATTATATATATTTTTAAATAAATATGCACACATTACACAGCTGTTTCTGTTTCTGTTGCAAGGGAAAATATATATCATATTATTGGCTTATGACTACATAACAGCACAACAGGGATTTAATTCCTCCAGAAGTTTTTTTTTTTAACTTGAAGCACTGGATGCATGTCAGACCGTGTTTACGATTAACAGTAACAGCGAGTGCATGTAGCTTCCATCAAAATGTCAGGTTAAATTTTTGGATATTTTCTGTCATGTAAATCAATTTAACTAGTAAGCACACAAAGGTTAAGAGTCCCACAAGCTTGTTTTGCTTGCGTGTATGTGTATGCATCCCTTGGTGTGTCATTGTGAATCAGGGCATCAACACATACTGTATACAAAAAATCCAGCTAATGCACAGATTTTTAGGTACTTTGAAATCACCTAATCAACAGCTTGTCATGGTGGCAAGCATCCGCATGGCTGAGTGTCAAAGGATAGTTCACCTAAAAATAAAACTTCTGTCATCATTTCTTCACCATCATGTGGTTCAAAACCTGTATGTGACTCTTTCTTCAGTGGAACAAGAAAGAAGATATTTTGAAAAATGTCTCAGTGGTTTGGTCCATACAATGAATGTCAAACGGGTTCAATGTTGTTTGGATACCAACATTCTTCAAAATATCTTCTTTTGTGTTCTGCAGAAGAAAGAAAGTCATTCAGGTTTGAAATTAGATTATTTGGGTGAACTCTCCCTGTGGTTATAGTTCTGCTGCTACTTTAATAAGCCCTATGAATGTGAATGATCATGACATCATCAAAGTCATGAAACTCTTATACAGTATGACACGCCTCTTTGGAATGCTTGATTCTGATTGGCCAGTTTGCAGGGTTGGATTCTGATTGGACATTTGTAGGTTCTTTATTCCCAGACAACAACCTCTCAAAACTAATAACACACGGTATCCGTGTTATTAATATATATGATATTATTTCTGCGATAACAACCGGCTGCCTGTACATTATCGCACACTTGAAGATGACTTTCACACACAAACTTTGCACACATGGATAATCAAAGCTCTTCAGCTGTAGCTAAGCTATAGCTCTTATTATGTTTTTCTTCACTTCATGTTCAACTTGCATGATGTATATGAATGCAAACATACATGGCCCCAGATACATATGACACACTCTCACGCGTGTGCTGTGTGTTTGAGTCAGCTGTTACTCATATGAGCGCATATTCGTTCTTCTGTCTGATGCCCTCTAATCTGAGCGACTCGCTGTCTGTCATGCACTTAAAACAACATCTTTTCTTCTACTAAAATAAGGACTATTCCTGCCATTAATTGGAAAAGACCTCAACCTTTTGTGCAGCCTTGTTGAATGAATCTAAAGTTCAGAATTTATTTAGTTTTATGTACGAATCTTTTAAAGCGATCACATTAAATCTATTTAAATGAACATATCTTCGCTCAAGATTTAAAATATAGATTCAAATGAGAAGCTGCATTGATGTAAGTATAAGATCTCTCAGTCTCTCTCTCTCTCTCTGCAGGTGAGGGCCAGCGCTATCGCTCAGGATCAGGACCAGAGTTATGATTACGCCTCAAACACAGTCATTTTGCACCTGGACCCCGGGACGAGATCTTCATCAAGCTTGACGGCGGAAAGGCACACGGAGGAAAGAGCAACAAGTACAGCACATTCTCTGGCTTCATTCTGTACAGTGACTAGAGAGGTGGAGAGGTCATTCAGCCTGAAAAAAGAGACTAAAGGCTGCGAACCAGCATGCAAAACAAACTCAGAAAGAAGGTTATTTCATGCCGCAACTTTTTTTAAATTTATTGTCACTATAGAAATGTTATTAATTCATTCATTCACGCAGCAATGGATATTTGTGTTTGATGTGAACAGGCTGATTTCATTGGTGTAAACTTTTGATCATTATTGTTGTCTTTGGTACATCGAGATTCTGAAAGATCCTTTTGTGTCTGTAAGAAGCCCGCGTCATCTCTTTGGTTCTGTTTGCCTGGACGAGAACCTTCTCACAAGACAATTTGATTCAGGGGTGAAATGATTCATTTTGGAACATGAATTTGCAGGTTTGTAAGTGGAATAGCATGTAGCTGCTAGCGTGTCACGGTTGCACTTTGTTATGGGCCTGATAGAATCCCAACAGACCAGGATTCACATTTATGAAGAATAAGAGCAAGATCCATCTGCCAAAAAACAACTTCATGCTGAAAGTTTAGGACTTCAGAATGCCATCAAGACATGAACGAAAGGCCGGTGGAGTATGTGTTTGTTTCATGATGGTGTTTGTCTTTGTGCTCGTGTTGTGTCTGTGAACAATGATGTCTCTCAGTTGACTTCATGTGAAATAAATGACCTAAAATGATACCCTAAACATATCCTGAGAGTCTGTAAGTCATTGTTTGTGATTGATGTATGGGTGTGGAAATATTAGAAGAACTAAAGCTCAAAATCTAAGCTTTGAACATTTTCATGTGCGTTGTGTTGTCATCAATGATGTAAAATGCTGTGTGGCTTTCTTTGTTTATCCCACAGAACGCTTCGATGGGGTAAGAATGACCCTTTACAAGACAATAATCTTCATAGTCACTGACATGTTGATAACAGTGAAACACTATGTACTGTATATAATACACAGGAATCATGACATGTGCACATGTATGCATCTAAATGTAAACTCATCTGTTGTTACAGCTAATAAATTGTCACTTTTGCTAATAAATGGGATTTTTGTAACACTTTGGGTCCCTGGAGTGATTGGGAATGATGCTGATTTATACTATTTAGGCAGCTTTCTTCAGAGGGAGTTTAAATAGCAACATTTGTTAGATTTGGACCATTACAGTAAACTGTAAAAGTTTTTGCTGTAGTTATGCAGCTAGTTGCCAGTAACTTACTGTATATTTATATTTATCTAATTTACTGGAAACCGTTAGTTAAGAGATAAATTAATAATAAATATTTAAGTCTTTATCTGTACAGAAAAAATGATAAAATAACAGCCTCATGCAAAGCATTCTGGGAACCAGAAATCCCCATTACATGTTTGCATTTAGTCATTTAGCAGACGCTAAATCCCAGAATGCTTTGCACGAGGCTGCTATTGGATCATTTTCAGTTTTCTTTCTAATTTTGGTTCTGTAAGGATAAAGACTTGTTCATGTTTAATAATCATTTATCTTTGAACAAACTGTTGCCAGTAAATTACATATATGTAAATCCACATGTACTGTAAAACTGCTGCCAAAAATGCACGCCACACAAAAAAGAGTGTGTTTTTAAATATGTGCACGGTAAACCAATCACATTTCAGTTTGCATATAGATAAGAACACAATTGAAATTTACCAGGCAATTCCAGCATTATGGATGTGACAAATGAACACTAATACTAAACAGTTTTTTTATATTTGACCAATCCCTTGTTGAGTTTAAACATCAGAAAAATATCAGTCTTTCTATTTAAAAAAAGGCAAACAAACTTGCATTGTGGATGTGACAACACAGTTTTTGGGAGACTACACTCTTTGATTTCTGTGAATTAAAATCCACAAACCTGACGCAATTATACCCAACGAATGGAGAAGGGATGTCCTTCATAGAACATATAATAGTTGTTTTAACTTCACTTTCATGTGAATAAGAGGAATATGGACCATTATGGATGTGACAATACTGAAAATGACTCTTACCTGAAAAGCATGCAGTTTAAATAAAACAAATGCTGCAAAATTGAAGAGAGACCTTACATGGATATTTAATCCACCAAACATTAATATCTGTGCTGTTAGTAGAGAATAAAACCTTTTGTAAAAAAAAATCATGGTAAGGTTGACATTTTCAGGAATTGACCAATGCAAAGATGAAAAACAAAAGTCTCCCTTTGCTCTGAACTGTCTTCAGTTGTCTTCAGTGTCTCAGACAATTAATTCCCTTATGAAAAAGAGTCAGGAATCTCACAAATGTGTCTGTCATTAGAGTTTGAGAAGAGATGTCAACAATGTGTCAAAATGAGTCAATATTAATGAAGATCTCATTATCAACTCAAACATTCCTCTCATGTCTCAACTGAAAACTCCTGAGCTATAAAAATGCAACGTCTGAATAATAATATGTTTCTCTGTTATCAGCATCTACCAGTTGAGCAACCGAGCCATGAAGGAGAGAACATAGACAACCTAGATAAGAACAAGATTATAACTCTAAAGAGGAAAGAGACGACTTCTCAGTCAGGTGTAATGAGTGTGAAATGGCAGATATCTGGAGGAAAACACTTTTTGCAAATAACAAATGGATCGGTGTTTGAAATTAACACAGAGAGAGAGAGAGAGAGAGAGAGAGAGACACGTTCCCCCTCGGGGAGGGGGGGGTAAAGTGGGGGTGCTGTTATGCAAACAACACAGAGATGTGAAGTTTAAATGACACGCTCCACTTCTGAGACACGGCACGGTTCATTGTCAGTAAATGAAGAATCTCGCACATTAAGGAGGATATCAAAGGTTCATCGGACCCCTCGGGGTGTTTTTAATTACACTTCTGAAGCTCTCATTGAAATCATTCTCCATATCTTTTCTGTCATTAATGAAAAACTCTCTCTATTAAACCAAAGAATGAACTCATTATATTCAAACGAAATGGCTCTCGGCCACCCAAGCCCAAATCTTTGTAACAGCAGGTTTGTGAGTTTTTTTGCAGTTTATAGTAACAATCCTGTTTACTCTGTTAATATTCATTCTTCCAAATAAGAATGCATCAGTGCATGTTGAAGAAAAGAAAAAGTTCTCATAATATCTAATAACCCAGTTTAAAGTTCGCCTACCAGAAGGACTGATCAATGACCCGGAAAGTAGACCATCATGGCCATTCCACCTCCGGACCGGCCCTGCACCAAATAAATGACTGCAGATATAAAGAAGCGTCTGCAAAATAGCCAATAACCAAACATCAAGGAGAGGTCAGTTTACCCATAAGTCTCCTCTCAGCTCCTGAGGGCTGTCTGTGTATCCTCACATTAGACTCATCCCGATCAGAAGACGCGTGGCGACCTGCACATCCAAACAAACAGCCGATGAGTGACAGGTGTACACACACAGAGCTTTCTGGACCGACTGCCCCAAACAAGCCCCCTGTGGTGAGAATTGCAATGATCAACATGAAATCAGCATCTCTGACGGAAAAGACTTTCTTAATGGATTAAAGCGTTAAAGATCACACAACTCAGTTAGTTGAAATCAGCGTGAATCAACAGAAGATGAGAATGTGGTGTTGTTTTCAGATAAGAAGATGAAGGTCATTTCTGTGTGTAATGAGATTGTGGTGGCATTTCCGGACCACTTTGATAAATCCGTTTTTCTTATCTCACGCAGACAGATTTAAGATTTCAGGATTCCTGCTTACATAAACACGCAGTGTTGTTATCATGTGGTGTGTGAAGATCTGTTAGCAATAGCCAGAATTAAAACGCCTGAGTCATTCTTATAGACACGCTTGATGAAACTATGTGTTGTGATGATTGTATTGAGTGTGTTAGCGAAGTGATCTTTTTTAAGAAGTGTGAGTTTGGAGAGAGATTTTGGACACCTCGTGGCCAACAGTTTTTGGAGCCCTGAGAAAAATCGCAGATGAGATCTCTTTAATATCTCAATTCATTCTCTTAGCCATCGATGAGATTAAGTTGAGAGCGAATGGAAAGTTTTGCTTCGGTCTCATGTGTCTAAGATATTTTTCGAAAAAACAAGTCAGAAATCTCACAAACGATCATCTCATTAGAGTTTAAGAAGAGATGTGTCAAACTGAGCTCAGATTGATCAAAAGTCAATATTATTGAAGACCTAAATTTCAACGCAAACATTTCTCATCAAATTGACCCAAATCCAGATTATTTGACAATCAAACTTGAAAATGTTCTCCCTGTATAGATAAATAAGTAACTTGAACATAGCATTTTTAGTTAAAGGAATGATTGTTTTGCATGTACTCAACAAAATAAGCCTAGACATGTTCTTACAAAGATTATTTTGTTGACCAGACTTAGTTTCTCAAATATTTGGCCAAAATGCATCAGAAAGTTTAGCCAACAAAACACTGTATTCTGAACTAGCAATGTTGCAAGAGTTTGAACGTTCCCGAGATGCATTGCAGCATGTTCAATTCTGTGTTTCATATTTGTTTTTCTTTTAAATATTAGTGATTTAGTTCTTGCTGGCTAAATTTATGCTTTAATATCGTTGTCACTGTTTGCTATCCATTGAGATTAGAGTTATGAATGATGTTTTTTTATAGGTACCATGGTTGAGAATTGTGTGTTCAATGTTGAGGTGTAAGTGCATGACACAACCACATTGTCGGTATATAAACACTCAACACAAATTGTTTAAACAGTTATTTGATCAAAGTTTTGGAGGTGTTGGAGACAGACAACATTTGCAATTGTAGAAAAAGACAAAGACATTTGTTTGCTTTTATATTTAACAGTATGTAAAGAGTACTTGGAATATTTTATTTTCCTAATTTAAAAATTTTTCATCCACACAACAGAAATGGCGTTGACTCAACTGGTGTGATAATACATTTTTTATTAAAAAAATAACACAATCAACATAACATAAATAAAACAAATTTAAGGTTTTGTATCATTTAATGATACTTTGTCTAGTTTGCTAGACAAAGTATCATTACTTTGAAGAATGAAATACAGGTTGCCTCATATTTTTACGTTGGCTCATTTTGCATGTCATCGAGCGCTTCAAGTAATGTGCAGAAAAGGACATCATGTGTCTCCGTCTGACAGAGTTCATCAGAGGTCTATGACATCAGACACTGAGCAGATGATCTTACCTTCAGCTGTGTTCTGAAAGGCAGGTGGACAAACATCAGATCAGATAAATGATCCGCACAACAAACTGTAAATGACAAACCAGCTTCAACTGCATGAAGCCCTCAGGCTCCAGTGGTTCTGTGACCCGTCTCACCTCAGACATTCAATTGATTTCATTTGTTCTGAATGATTGACTTATGTTGTGTACTGAGATCTCACATGTGTAACGGTTAACTATAAATCAATTTGAATTTTAATACTATAATGTCATGATTTGCTTTTGAGGAAGGCATTAAAGCGTGGGTCTTGAAAAGGAATTATAGTGTAAGGTATAGTCTTAAAAAACCTTGCTACAAAGGGTTTGATGCTACAGAAGATCCATTTTTATTTCCCCAAAGAACCATTCAGTCAAAAGGCGCTCATGAGAATAATTTTCTTATTTCTTCATCATTGTCTAACGAACCTTGATGGCATCATGAATCACCATTTTTAAATTATTTCCTAAATTCATAATTTGCATTCTACATTTACATTACATTTACCTTTAATCATTTAGCAGACGCTTTCATCCAAAGGGACTTACATAGAGTTCAGGGACAATAAGCGATATATCATACAGGAGCAATAATACAATAGATGCTAATACAAAGTGATTAGTTTCAACAAAAGCTAGACCACTACCTGTTGAGAGAAAGAGAGGGATTATTATTTTCTGTCAAGTATTCACAGAAGATATGGGTTTTAAATTGTTGTTTTTTTCTAACCCTTCAATACCTTTAATATTAATTTTTAAATGACACGTATGCACGCCTGTAGTTATAGTAATGCACTGTGCCTGTGATTCAGCTCAGAGGAAAGAAAACCAGATTGAATCTCAGTTTGTAAAGAAATTAGTCATCTGCTTTCTTCTGTCAAGATGGAGAAAACTGATTTTACATTCTCAATGTGTCAGTTTTATGACTCGAGTGTGACGCAAGTGCAACGTGTTTGGGATCTGACTACACAACACAAACCTTGTCTCCTTCATTTATTTATTTTCGCCCATTCAGTTTTTGAATGTAATGCATCAGTATAAAATAAATAATCAGTTTCGTAACGTTTGTAACATTTATGACATATCTTACGATAATGAACCATATGTTTTGGCATATTGATCATTATCTATTGATTCAACTACGAATACCATGGTTAACAATGTTTAACAGTCTTATTATTTAGAGTAGATTATTTGACGTAAAACCAAGGATTATTTGTGTAAAGGGTGTTACCAGAAAGTCAAGGAAATGCTTATTAAACTCATTTGATGTAGGCCTACTTTTAATTTTCATCTCATAGTTGTGGAGGTCAACTTCACTATATAAAAAAAGCGCCTCCCGAAATGCAATCCCACTTAGAACCGTGCACAAAGACGCACAAAGCATCTGTCACTTCTCATTTGGAGGGAGTTTTCCAGCTGAGTTGGTGTGATAGGGCTGGGTGACTCCACCAGTGACAGTGTGTTGTGATGTGGACGCAGCCTGCAGGCGAGAGAGAGAATGTGTACAGGACACACGCCCAGTTATGGAATCAAACGTTTCACTATAGCCATCAACTGCATATAAAACATCCATTCGAAACTGCTGAATCTATTTCAAGATTATGTTTGACCAAAATATGAAAAAATAGTCTATTATGTTTTTATTCATTTATTTATACATAGTTGTTAATTTATTTAAATGAAAAGAAAACTGTATTTTTGTATTTCTATATCACAAAACAGAATTCACAGAAAAGTTATTACACAAAGTAAAGTGCATTGCAGTAACAATTGGGAACATTTGATTCTGTTTGTTTAGATCAACGTGGATTAACATTTATTCTGACAGAACATATATTAGGGACTACCTTCAGATACATTTTCATGTGCAACTGTTTTATAAAGACAGATGCACAGTCTCAAAACCTTGAGCTCAAACACACACACATCCGCAGTGAGACTCAGAGGTCTGACTCCTCAGAGCCGCTGGCCCGCGTCACTCTGTGTTAGGATAAGAAGAGCTTATTAAAGACAGACAACATGACCGCAGGCAAACCCTGAAGATGTGCGAAGTGAGTGAGAAAGACACGGCAAGAACTCACTCATGACAGTCTCATATAATAACGTTTAGAATAATAATAGATGTTATTCATATTAACTGAGACATAGACTGTTTGTTGTTCAAAATACAATATTGCCAAAAAGATAGAAGAGTGAAGAGACAAAAAGTACTTTTGCAAACAAAGATGACTGTGATTGAGCAAGCATTGATTCAAGAAGAGTTTTTCATCTCCTTCTGTAATAATAGACTCTCTGGTTTACTCTCTGCCCACTCTTAAGTCTCTATGATATTCTCATCTCTGGAAGAGGGGTGTTTTTTCCACCGATTTGAAAACTGTTGTCCTGGCTATACTATACTAGTCATTTATCACAACAAACTAAAGAAAACCAAACAAGTCATGATGTGACACTTTAATTCTTATGAAGACAAATAGCATCTGATATCAACAAAGAGCAGATGATGTTATTAATACATTGAGTACATTTTGTGCGTGAACTCATTTAAACTAACGTGTAGTTTTGAGGTCAGAAAACATGCATTATTGTGGCAGCGTCAGTTCATTTTATACATTATTTTACATTAGACTAACATCACAATTATTGTGTTGTTCACAGATTAATGTGTTTGATGTGCTGTAAGTGCTTTGTTTATCACATCTTATATCATCTAGAGGTACAATTCACAGCAGTCTCTGTGCTTATTGACACACTTGGACCCTTCAAGTCACCCTCAGGATGGTGTTTAACAGACACGGCTCAGGCAAAACGTGGTGTTAAGGTCATAGAAGAAAATGTTGACAGACAGTTATCAAGTGAAGTCAAAATGAGACCTTAAAATGTTAAAATATGAAGGAATATCCTTCCTTGTTTAAAATGAAAGATGTATGTTCATGATGTGCTAAGAGATGAGCAGTTTGACTGTACACAGGAACAGGCAGCCGAGCCCGGCAACAGCCGCCACGGCGACGGCCCTAACAACCAAGAACTCCATGGAGTCCTCCAGTTTGGTGTGCAAGCGGAGAACTTGTCTGTGAGTGTCCTCACGAGAGGCCCGAGTTCTCCATCACGTGGCTGGCCAGTCCACGCTTCTCTTTGAGGGGCATCTGGGCAGCGATTCTCTGTTGGGCTTCCTCGTGGCTCAGACTGTCTCTCTGCATGAGTCTGGACAGCTGCGTGGCTGGATCACTGTGGACATACAGAACCACAGATTCAAATCAAGAGATCAGCGCAAATCTGGACCTGCGTTTTTCTCTTTTGTCTTAAAAATATAGAACTCTCATTACATCATAGTCGCAACAGATACGAATGTGACTTATTGAAGCAGTTTGGTTAGAACCCTTCAGTTTATAAAAGAAAGGTTAACCGTAACCGTAATAAAAAGAGTCAAGCAAAACACTCTACTAACATTATTCAAATTCATGCAAATAGTGAAATTAAAGGAGGATTTTTTTTATCTTACCAGTAAACAACAACAGTGTGGTTTAGGAATCGAGTGAGGCGTCGTGTCTCAAAAAGCAGAGGCACATCCAAAATCACATACCTGTAGCCTGATAAACCAACAAAAACCATCAGACTACAGTATTGATGAAATGTCAGCACAAATGATAAATGTTTCACTTTGTGCTTATCCTTGTGTGTCTGTACCTTTAATGAAGTACAGCAGAATCTGTTTGAACATTTCTTTATGTATCAGTGGATGTGTAATGGAATTGAGAAGTCGTCGTTTCTCAGGGTTGGAGAAGATTATCTGGCCCAGTTTCTTTCTGTCAATCTCTCCGTTCTCTAACAAAACCTCCCGTCCGAAATGCTGCAGGATGAGCCTGTACGCTGGGCTCTGAAACTCCACCACTGATTGACAGGGACAAATGACAGACATTAAACATCACTTAACTGCCTAAGTTATAGAGATTGAGATAATAAAAATAGACATACTTGGATGGATAATACAGTATTATCATTGTAACACTTTATTTATCTATCTTCATATTGTTTGTTTAAAGCTGTTATTACATTATATCCATCTTTATATTTATATATATATATATATACATACGAATGTACAAGCACATAAAAAGAACTGCATCGCACCTTTCCGAGCAACCACATCTGCATCAATGACCGGACATCCCAGTTCTTTCAGCTGAGACGACACTGTGCTCTTGCCAGAGGCGATACCTCCAGTAAGCCCTACAAGAAACATGCTGAAATGGACAAAAATCATATTAATTTGTTACTGTACAGAGCCAGTCATGAATGAATGAGTCTGAGTATTAATCACTGGCGGCCTCTAGCGGCCGCAGCAGGAACTGCCGTAAGAATTTGTACTAACACAGTTGTTCTGCACATATTCGTGATAAAAAAACATTCATTATAATACGAAACCACAACTGTCAGTGTTAAATTACAGTTGGGCGTGAAACAGCAATAACTCTACAGTTCTGTCGTATATATCTGGATATGAACTTTAATTTCTACTTGTCGGGTTTATGTAGCAGAGTTTATCAGAGGCTTAGCTGTAAATCCTACATTCTTAGCGCTTTATTAAAAGTGTATTGACGTTACAAAAACTGTTAAAAATGTAAGATGTTTAAATAAACTTACCTTATACCAATGACCTACTTCATGTGCAGTAAACAGTGATTACAAAAGCTATTCTGCATAAATATGCGCAAAAACAAAGAGCCTTGAACTCAATAGATGGTGATATGTAAAGAGTTTGACGGCGCTTTTATAAGTTTAGATCAAAATCTCTCACTGTTTGTGTACATAACATTGACCTGTGTGATTCAGTGCAGTAGTTCACTTCTTTGTCGTACAAGAACTCGCGCCAGTCATCAGCGCCCCGCATGCGCGACGCCACACGGCCTGGAGAGGAATTACAAGGATGCATCATTTCCGCTTTTCAGGACGTTCAGGTTGCTGTGTTTTGACAATTAACATAGAAATGGCTAAAATCATTTATATTTCTTATAAATTTGCTGATTTTAACTGGTTTCCCTGAGTAGCCAGTATTTTACTGTATTTTACTATTTTAGTTGTCGAACTGATAAATCATTGTTATTTTATACCAGTTTGCAGGCCAGCGTTATTAATATTTTACATAAAAATCACAGACATTGAAATAAGAATAGTGAGATCCAGTTTAGCAAAACCTTGGACCTTTTGACAACTTGACAATAGATAATAGCTCTCTTAAAATATTTGCAAGTTAACAAGTCTTTATATCCCAACCCAAACCTATCATCACCTTTTAATTAGAAAATTCATGTTTCCGTATTATTACATTCTATGTGAAACTTTTTGCTAAACAGAAAAACACAAAATACTCTTGCAGTAATATTGGATTTGAGATAGAGTAGAGAGGTAAAACATGAATTAACAAGATTGATGTCTGTTACCATTGCATTCTATCAGATGAGGGGTTGTCTGTTACAGGCAGAGTAAAGGAGAAGTCAGCGCCAGAGAGTCAATAAGACCAATGATAAAGGCATCACCAAGCTCATGATGACATCAGAACAGTGGGCACTTGAGAGACTTTCTAAAAGACTGAGATGCGATGCTTTCAACAGTATCTGGTGTTAGATCCCTACAGGGGATATTTGCAGATTTAAAACCCTTTAGTTATAAAACTACAAGCTATGTCTGTTGACTGACATCTTTGAAGTAGACGAACAGTTCACGGAGGAGTTTTCTGGTACTGGGTGTCTATAGATGCCTGTAGCTAGGACAGATTTGACTATGTTTGTTTAATCTGAGAAGAAATCAGAAATAGACAGAGGATAATATCATTATTCGAAATAAAACTTAGTAGGTGTTTTAAAATATTTTGAATGCTATTTTGTAAGAAATGTAACTGGCCCTAGTTAACTATATACATAATGTGTAGTAATGTCAAACTCTGAGATCTTTCATCTGACGTCAAATGACTCTGTAAACACGTTTATTTTCATTTGGAAGAATGGATGAAAAACATTTGATCCGTTCAAACAACACTTTGAATTGATGCCATTTTTACACTTGGCCTGTTCTGTTATCATGGGACCAGAATAGGTTTGTCAGACAAAAACACACTGTACTGAAGGTAAACAATATCACTTCTCATCACTGCATACAAACAACAACAACATGTTAAAGATAATCCATGTGTGAAAAATGCATGATTGCTGAACGCTCATTAGTGTTTTATATGAAAACAGAAGCAAGAGAAAAACCCCACAAGAATTGCAATTTCTTTTTATTTTAAAGCACATGACTTTGGCACACTTTTGAATTGAAACCGTCTGCTTCCTTTAAGTGTCGTTCGTGTCTCATGTGATTTAGCATATTCCCAATATGAACAAATTATAAAATTGCAAAAGTTTATGTGCGATGGAAGCAACATCCATAATGTTGTTTGTCATATTCTTATTGAGCTAAAGAGAGAAATATTTACACAGTACAGAGGAAAATGTGTTTGTAGAGCACCACGTCACGTGATAAAACGTACATTGACAAGCTGTCAAGAGAATGGCTTTGATTCGGGAAAACCTCGACATATTAAAAAGACGGAAATTGTGGGTCGATTTTATACATTTTGCCTGCTTGAGAGCTCTCTTGAGGCCTTAAAACCCAATATACAGTATTACATAACATTGAAATCCTCTCTTTGATTCCACAGCTCAGTCTGAATTTCTAGTGTCTTGCTTATAAACAGCAGTTTTTGTGAATTATCCATCTGTTAATCTTGTTGCCTCCCATATTGTAGATGTAAAAATTCATTCAAAACAAGCAACACACATATACAAGACATGTTGCAACTGACAGTCATCACATTTATCACTGATCTCATGTGTTTGGTACCTGATCGCCACAAGATCTATTTCAGTCATGAGTTTGATAGTCATGTGTTTTTAATAACATCAGCCCTCATTTGGTACCCTGTAAATCTGTACAACGTCTTGTGCTTGTTTTGATCACGGAAAACGGTGTAAATTATTAACATTTCATTTATTGAACATTTCTGTGAACTTCTCCTCGTTGCCTGTGTGAATCCTATCAGCTGGAAGAATGACGACGGACAAACACTGGCCTGTAAACTGGTGTTTAGTCACATTTCAAAATGACATTTTGGCAATTTTCACCATTCGGCATCAGTATGAAATGCATCATGCTTGAATCATGTCTAGATCGGTTTGCGGGCATAAAAAATCTGTCGTCCTATTCTAGTTACCTCATGCGCGTAAATGCTATCATACATATAGACAAAACGATCTTCGTCCATTAAACAATAGAAAAACACTCCAAACTCGATGTAGTGGTAAAGATGTAACGATACAAATATTATACTGTTAGACACAGAGATGCAAATTTGGAATCGCTTTTGTTATTTAAATGTGCAGTTTTGCCAAAACATGCTAAATTTAGTCCTAAATTGAGTAATTCTCATTTGGAAATTTAAAACTGTAGAAAAAAATAGTGCATGTGGTGTGGAGAAAAGACGAGAGTTATTATACAATACTTAAAAACTGAAACTGTTATAAAATCACATCATTTTAACATCAACATGAAGTCATGTTAATATTAGGATAAGGGCTACAGAAAATTATTTGGAATGTTTGAAATCTGAAGTATAGTTTCAGAGTACAAAGAAACTGACATCAAAATAATGAATATCGGGAAGAGAATGTGGAAGGGGATATTCTGCATCAGGACATACGTTGAAAACTTTAACAAAAGTTCACCGAAAGTTCTTGATAGAAATAAAACAGCGACTCATTCCAAAGTTTCTAATAATCCCCAGCAATTGAGGGAAAGGTGGACATTTGTAAACCGATCTTCATTTGTGGATCAGCATATTGTGTTGTGTTTATTTGAACACTCTCCATAATGTCCTTTCCTGTTTCAATGAAACATAATCCTTTTTGTAATGAACTTTTGAGATGCCCCTAATATGCGACTCCCCCTGAGATGTATTCAAATTGATCGGTGACAAGTTCTGAACTTTGAATAATGTTCTGAAAAAACTATCTGTCAAACTTCAATCAATTGGAACACATCTTGGTTTGTCTGTAACTGGTCAAGGCATCTGCTGGGGTTGATTCTCTCTGGGTCACTTCTTGGGATGAAACACCATTAGCGGGCGTTCCTCGATTCGCTGCCATGGACTCTTTTTGTTCTCATCAGGGTCGTTGTCATCCTCCGGGCTGGTGACGGAGTCACGCTGCGTTTCGCTGTTGCTGCTACGTGAGCTGTTACCGCGGCTGCGGCCCTTCGCGGTTATCGACGACATCATGTGCTCCTCGGGACCCTCGTCCAGAGAAGGGGGTGAGGGGATTTTCAAGCGCGTGGAGCTGGCCATACGGCTGGCGCCTCCGCTTAAATCCAGCGAGTCGTGATACAGAGGTTTGGAATAGTGCTTGCCCGAGCTGCTGCTCCGTGACCCTTGGTCCGCCTCCGTGGTGGTTCCTCTTTGCTCTTGCGCCCGGATGATGACTTGCGGTCGTGTTGGGTGTTTTGGAACCCTTGTCCACGCTGCGATCTTTGCTGCTGTTTGCGGGGGCGCTCAGCGTGCTCTGGGCGCTGTGGTTGCCACTGTGGAGATCGGCACCGACGTCGATGTATGAGTGGCGCGTGAGCGTTGTCTCGCCCCCGTCGAGGGATATGAACCAGGGCGCGAGGGTGTGCTGCTTCACCCCGAGTCCCAAAGCTTCTTCTCGTGTGAGTGCTTGGAGCTCCCCGTTCATCTGTGAGATGGTAGAGTCATTAAACAGAACGGGGATGTGCACCGGTGCTGGCGTACCAGCGGAGGCCAAACACAATCATCTGAACCTGCGGGAGACTGTTGGGCTTCTGCGTGGCCGGGCGTCTGACTTTGTGTGACCTGGATCTGAGCGCCGCTGGTACCTGCGAATTCCCGCCGTCTCTTTCGGCCTGGTTCTGTCCATCCTTACTTTGGTCGGTGCCACCGAACTCGGCCGACAGCCTCATGTAGTGGGCAGGGATCACGAGAGTTGGCACCATAGAACGATACATGTTCTCCTTCATCTGATCAGCGAGCTGCAGAATATGATCTGACCCGGTTGCGTGTTTAGCGACGTGGGACGGTTGAGGTGATCGGGCCCCTGCAAGACCTGCGAATATTCGGCGGCTTGTCTGCGATGGGCGGCGTCGGCGGGGTCAGACGTGTAGCCAAGGTTATCGTTGACGACGTGCCTCCGGCGGTATTCGCGATCTTGTTGTCGGGGCTGTCCAGACTGGTCTCAGTGGATCGGTGGCTTTCATGGGGAAGCTCTCTGCTGCTTTTTGGCACCTTTGGACTGCTTGCTCTTTGAATGCCTGAGTTTATGGGCAGGGATGTGTCTGGAGAACTCATCCCGGGCGCTCTTAAAGGCGTTGAGAGGGAGATGCTTCGGATTTGTTGGCGTCCAGATTGCCATTCGACGTGGAGGATTCAGCATGGCCGCCGCAGATGAGGTTCAAGTGGGACATGGAGGTGCCTTGGTCCCGCTTGGATCATTCAAAGCAGATGGAGCCTGGACTGTTTCTGTTGACGCCTGGGTTTCAGAACCCTTCGTCTGGAAGAGAAAGATCGACAGTGATCGTACGTCCTCTTAGTTTTTAGTCAGAATATAATGTAAAAAAAGCACGCACCTGCAGTAGTAAAGAAGAACACAGAGCAAAACTAATAAAGCAGAGCGAGAGATCCCAGGATGGAGAGTAGGAAGAAGTGTGGTACGCTGTGATGTCCTGAAGCCCGTTGGTGAGACAAACTTGAGCCTGGTGTAGAAAATGCAAAGCCCATTTAGTCCCAGATAACAGTACTCGACCAATAAATACATACAATATACAAGATTTAAAGGTGAAGTGCATCATTCTACACTATACAATCACTTGTGTGTGTTTCATGATGTCTGTTACCTGCTGAAGAACGAAAGGCAGCGATCCAGTAGCGAGCTGTGAGGCTGTGAAGTCAGAGACAGGTGAGATCCTCTCGCGTGATGAATCCAGTTCCATTTCTTACCCATAATCCTGAAATGATCAAATAATTTATCATGCTTTAGCTGACCAAAATAAAAACACAA